>NC_056728.1:906617818-906893407 GCF_019279795.1 Protopterus annectens
TCGAGCAATGGTAAGTTTGGTGTGAGGGGTCAAGAAATTCCTAATACGATACATTGACCCAAGTTTTTTATTAACTGTCCTGATGGTATTGCTAATGTGAGTGTCAAATTTCAGCTTGTGGTCAATTGTTACTCCTAATAGTTTAGTGTTGGGAACAGGGTCTATGATGGTCCCGTTGGTGGATTTTACATGGAATGAGAGACTATTAGGAGATAGAGGTTCATTACCTAGGGGAGTAGCTACTGAGGGGAAAAATAGTAGCATCTTGGTTTTTGCAGGATTTAGTAGTAGTTTCAGTTCAGTGAACCAGTTTTCGATTTTCGTGAAACAGTTCTGGGTCTTTATTTGTAGTTGTGAGAGAGAGATGTCAGAGCAGATCAGGGTGGAGTCATCTGCATATTGAATGCAGGTGGCTTTGGGTATAACTAGGTGAAGATTGTTGATGAAGACTGAGAATAGGAGGGGACCTAGTATAGAGCCCTGGGGGACGCCAATGGTATTAGGTAGTAGGCCAGATAGCCTGTTTTGCCATTGTACAGCCTGTTGCCTACCAGTGAGGTAGGCTTTAAACCAATTTAGGGCTAGGTTGTCTAGATGAAAGCCTTCCAGTGTTTGGAGCAGTAGTTGGTGGTTGACCATGTCGAAAGCTTTCGATAGGTCCACAAAGAGAGCAGAGGAAATGAGTTTATTGTTGCGGTTATTATTAATTGAGTCAGTAAAGGAGATGAGAGCAGTGGTGGTACTGTGATGGGGGTGAAACCCGTGTTGGGAATTAGACAGGAGACAGTTGAGGGTAAGGTAGTTCATAAGTTGTCTGTGAACGCACCTCTCCATGATTTTAGCTAGTGGGGACAGGATTGCTATCGGTCTGTAGTTGGAAGTTTCCGTGGAGGAACCACCTTTGTGGAGAGGGATGATGTATGAGATTTTCCAAATAGATGGGATTATGGATTCTTTTATGGATCTATTGATCAAGATAGATACAGGATAGGAGATAACGTCTGACGCTATCTGAAGGTATTCCACTGGAAGGTGATCTGCCGCTAAGGTGGTTGGTCTTAGTTTTTTAAGAGGGAGCGGATGTACTGGGTAGGAACAGGTTCGAGTTTAAAGGAGGGTGGAGTTGAGTCACAAGCGTAATTGGGTGGAGAGGAGGTGTTAGTAATCTGGGCTAGGGATTGTATGGTATCCGTGAAAAAGGAGTTAAAGGCGTTGGCAATTTCTACAGGATTTTTCCCTATGAGTTTCTCCGGGGTGGGGGTGGTAGATTTGCCAGGATGGAGGAGGTTATTAAATCCAGCCCAGAACTTTTTTGGGTTATTCTGGTGTTTGACCTGGAGTTGGCAGTAATACTGTTTTTTGTCTTGGACGATGGCTGTTTTAGTCGAGTTTCTGAGTTGTTGGAATTTAATGCGGTCAAGAGGAGTTTTGGTAGCTCTCCACTGGTCCCAGGCCTGGTCACGGAGTTTAATTTTAGTTTTAGTCTCCCTGGTTAGCCAAGGTGCTATACGTTCTTTAGTTCTAATTTTCCGAATGGGGGCGTGACAGTCTAGTATGCTGAGGAAAGTATTGTTGAAGTATGTAACACTCTCCTGTAGGGGTAGGGTTTTGAGGCTCGACCAGTGACAGGATTTGAGTTCAGCAAGAAAATGTTGTTCGTTAAATTTCTTCTTATTTCTTACAGATCTATATAGAGGGGGGCTAGTTGTAGGGCTTCTGTGTTTGATAATATAGGTGATTAGGTGGTCGCTAAGGTCGTTAGGAAGGGTTCCAGATGTATAGTTTATTGGATCCTTATTGGTTAGTATCCAGTCAATGGTGCTTTCTTTTTGTTGAGCATTTCCTATTCTAGTTGGAGATGCGATGTTTTGGGAAAAGCCATGTAGATTGATTGGAAGGGGGTTACTTTTTGCCGTGCAGTGAGACCAGTCAATATTAAAATCCCCAAGTACTATGGTTTCTTTTGGGTAATTTGTTGTTAGCCAGCTAAGAGTTTGTTCTAATTTTTCAGTGTTCTTTCCTGGTGGAATATACATAACAATAAGATTTATTGATTTTTGGGTGTTAAGGCAGAGCTTTAGAGCCATTAGTTCAATATTAGAGGTTTTGGGAGGTTGTATTGAAAACATTGTGACATTCATCGTGTTCCTGTACATAACGGCTATGCCCCCCCCCCCTTTTGTTGCCCCTGTCTAGCCTGTGGATATTATACCCAGGTGGGATGATCTCTTAGTCCTTGGTGGAGGGTTTTAACCAAGTGTCCGATAGACACATAATATCAGGGGAGTGGCTAGCTAGGATAGCATGAAGATAGTGCACTTTGTTATTCAAGCTTCTTAAGTTGAGATGGAAAATTAGCAGGGAACCTATGGGTTTAGGGATGTTAGAGTCCGGGATCTTGGTAGGTCCTGGGTTAGGGTGGATATCCCCGTAGGTGGTAATACTTTTTTTTAGGTGGTCTAAGAATCTCTGAAGTTTACTGAGCAGTTTGTGATAGTCTCTGTTTGTTGATATCTTGGAGTGGTAGAGGGTAAGATGCACCATTTTGAAGCTAGTCCTGTTGTCAAGGTGTGGGGAAGTACAGATAACTAGGGAGGATGGGATTGGATAGTTGGAAGTGTGTCCCTTTGGGAAGGAGTTTTCCATTAGAGTTAGGTTTTCATTTCTCGTTGAGTAGTAGGGAATAAGTAGGAAAATTGCCATGAGAGGGGTTAAGCTAAATGTGAGTTTGCCCATTATGACCCAAGGAGAAGGAAGTCAGGATGGGAGGGGTAGAAGACTTTACTAGGTGAGAGAGTAAAGCTGAGAGTATGGGAGGAGTAATAGCAGATTGGGGGCAGGTTGTAATAGGTAGAAGGTGGTGGGAGGGGCTATCTGACTGAATAAATTTAGAGGTACTGGGGGCGGGTGGGATATGGGGGCAGGGTGGGGAGGGGAGCAAGCCCGAGAGCGAGGCGAAGCGGAGCGGGGAATAAACCAGCCAGGAGTTCTCAGGGTCTTAAAGGCAGCTGGTAGTAAGTGATTTTAGATTTCTGTCCAAGCTGCTACTTTTCTATTACTGGTATACACTTTTATTAGTTCTTGCAGCATATGCTGCTGAATTTTCCTGGTTAGAGTTAGGCTACAGGAAGTAGTGTTTTACCCTGATGTGACTTTTTGAAACGGAGTCCTGGTTCCGGATGAGATGGTCAGGTCAGTGCATTCGCACCTGTTTAGATTCCTTGGGGCAGCGTTAGGGGTCCGGGTGCCACGCGGTGTGTGGTAGTGGTGGGGGGCTCCATAGGATTAAACAGTAGTAAGAGACATAGTTTAGCAAGGAGTGAATACAGCTTAGTGATTATGTAGCGAATGCAATAGTTAACAGAAACAAGGAGCATTTACACTCTTAAGTAGCTGTCGCTAAATAAATTAAACATGTACACTGTAACAACCCTCTTGTACTAGTCAGTTTATAATATATAGGTAGATACGCACAGACTCTATTTGCGACTAGGTCGCTTAAGTAAGGTTGGTCGTCAGAGGTAGTATAGTAGTTAAACAAATCTTCTGTGGTTTTGAAGCTAACAACGACCAGGGAAATCCCCGTCTGCATTCAAGAATAAACAGAAGCACCCACTTCGTAAGATGTGCGAGAGCAAACTGATAACAGTAATATGAAGATTTTCACTAGACAAGTACACAGTAAAGCAATTCAAAACATGTTCGAGACATTCCTTTTTTAAAATAGTTACATACTAATACTAGAACAGTATACTTATTAGGCTTTTATTCCTGCTTTAGTATGCCAGAAAACAGCATATGTGCTAAGCTTGTAGATTGCTAGCCTACTACCAAGCGACCTAACTCAATAACACGTGTGCCTCGCCTACTTTCATATACAACTTAAAATACTCACAGCTATGTTAATAGCTTTACATTCCGAGCAGGCAAGCTACTACATTACATTCCTAGCAGGCGATAGTATTGTAATACTGCTTTATTTCATTTAACAGTACTGTAAACATAGATAAAAACATTAGAAGTAGAATCCTAAGCAAGGTGACCTTACCGCAGGAAATGGGTTCCGCGAGCACTATCAGTATAATTTGAAAATGGCGCCAGACTCTGAAAATTTAATACCTCGCTTCGGCAGCCAGGAGTTCTCAGGGTCTTAAAGGCAGCTGGTAGTAAGTGATTTTAGATTTCTGTCCAAGCTGCTACTTTTCTATTACTGGTATACACCTTTATTAGTTCTTGCAGCATATGCTGCTGAATTTTCCTGGTTAGAGTTAGGCTACAGGAAGTAGTGTTTTACCCTGATGTGACTTTTTGAAACGGAGTCCTGGTTCCGGATGAGATGGTCAGGTCAGTGCATTCGCACCTGTTTAGATTCCTTGGGGCAGCGTTAGGGGTCCGGGTGCCACGCGGTGTGTGGTAGTGGTGGGGGGCTCCCCTGATGTGACTTTTTGAAACGGAGTCCTGGTTCCGGATGAGATGGTCAGGTCAGTGCATTCGCACCTGTTTAGATTCCTTGGGGCAGCGTTAGGGGTCCGGGTGCCACGCGGTGTGTGGTAGTGGTGGGGGGCTCCATAGGATTAAACAGTAGTAAGAGACATAGTTTAGCAAGGAGTGAATACAGCTTAGTGATTATGTAGCGAATGCAATAGTTAACAGAAACAAGGAGCATTTACACTCTTAAGTAGCTGTCGCTAAATAAATTAAACATGTACACTGTAACAACCCTCTTGTACTAGTCAGTTTATAATATATAGGTAGATACGCACAGACTCTATTTGCGACTAGGTCGCTTAAGTAAGGTTGGTCGTCAGAGGTAGTATAGTAGTTAAACAAATCTTCTGTGGTTTTGAAGCTAACAACGACCAGGGAAATCCCCGTCTGCATTCAAGAATAAACAGAAGCACCCACTTGTAAGATGTGAGAGCAAACTGATAACAGTAATATGAAGATTTTCACTAGACAAGTACACAGTAAAGCAATTCAAAACATGTTCGAGACATTCCTTTTTTAAAATAGTTACATACTAATACTAGAACAGTATACTTATTAGGCTTTTATTCCTGCTTTAGTATGCCAGAAAACAGCATATGTGCTAAGCTTGTAGATTGCTAGCCTACTACCAAGCGACCTAACTCAATAACACGTGTGCCTCGCCTACTTTCATATACAACTTAAAATACTCACAGCTATGTTAATAGCTTTACATTCCAAGCAGGCAAGCTACTACATTACATTCCTAGCAGGCGATAGTATTGTAATACTGCTTTATTTCATTTAACAGTACTGTAAACATAGATAAAAACATTAGAAGTAGAATCCTAAGCAAGGTGACCTTACCGCAGGAAATGGGTTCATGAGCACTATCAGTATAATTTGAAAATGGCGCCAGACTCTGAAAATTTAATACCTCGCTTCGGCAGCCAGGAGTTCTCAGGGTCTTAAAGGCAGCTGGTAGTAAGTGATTTTAGATTTCTGTCCAAGCTGCTACTTTTCTATTACTGGTATACACCTTTATTAGTTCTTGCAGCATATGCTGCTGAATTTTCCTGGTTAGAGTTAGGCTACAGGAAGTAGTGTTTTACCCTGATGTGACTTTTTGAAACGGAGTCCTGGTTCCGGATGAGATGGTCAGGTCAGTGCATTCGCACCTGTTTAGATTCCTTGGGGCAGCGTTAGGGGTCCGGGTGCCACGCGGTGTGTGGTAGTGGTGGGGGGCTCCCCTGTTGTGACTTTTTGAAGCGGAGTCCTGGTTCCGATGAGATGGTCAGGTCAGTGCATTCGCACCTATTTAGATTCCTTGGGGCAGCGTTAGGGGTCCGGGTGCCACGCGGTGTGTGGTAGTGGTGGGGGGCTCCCCTGATGTGACTTTTTGAAACGGAGTCCTGGTTCCGGATGAGATGGTCAGGTCAGTGCATTCGCACCTGTTTAGATTCCTTGGGGCAGCGTTAGGGGTCCGGGTGCCACGCGGTGTGTGGTAGTGGTGGGGGGCTCCCGCAGGAAATGGGTTCCGCGAGCACTATCAGTATCAGTTATGCATTTACAGGTTCATAGGTGTGTACTAGGCTAATGGCCCTGGAGCTTTTACAAGCCTAGCCCATAGAAGTGCCCTGGCATCATGCTGCCCGATGTTAGTTCCCAGTGCCACTATCAAGTAGAGCCATTGATGTGATCCCCGGGGTGAACTTTCTATTACCCATCTACTCATCAAGATTCTTGAAGAGGGCCAGTGAGGTGCTCTGCTAGACATGTATGGGAAGTCTATTCCAAATCATGGGCAGTCTCTGGGTGAGGAACTTGTCCCTCCAGCATGTTCTGTTGATTGTAGTAATGAGGATGAGGTTTCTGGAGTGTGTGGTGCAGAGGGATTGGGATTTCTTTAGATGTAGCATTTCTAACAGAGCTGGGTCAGACATGAATTTCTAAGTCAAGCAGAGATCACCTATAACTAGGCGATATGAGACAGAGAATAGCTGGAGTCTTTTGAGTCTGTCCATGTAGGACATGTGTTTAATGCCTAGGATCCTCTTCGTGAGGTACTTCTGTGGCCTCTCCAGCTGTTGCAGGTGTCTACTGAGGTACATGCCAAATGGGGCATTATACTTGATGATTGATCTAATGTGGGAAGAGTAGAGAGAGATGATTACCTCTTCCTTCCTGGAAGCAAAACTCTTGGTAATGAGATGTGCCACAAAGAAGGACTTTCTGACTACAGTTGCAATGTGGTGGTCGAAGGAGAGGTTGCTGTCAACTTGCATCCCCAGATCTCTTATAATGCCTTCAGTGCTCAGTGGGCTCCAATCGATGTGGTAATTAGTCGGAACTGAGTTTTTACCAAAAGGGATGACCACGCATTTTTTGGCATTAAGCTTAAGGATTGGTTTCAACACCAATCATTGGTCTCAGTGAGGCCTTTCTGTAGGATGTCTGCATCACATGGGGAGTTAATGGCTCCCAGCTTGCAGTCGTCTGCGAACTTGGTCAACCAGAGTCCCTTTGTGTTGGCCTGGATTTCTGAGAAGCAGATGCCGGACAGGAGAAGACACAAGACTGATCCCTGTGGGACTACACTCACGACTGGTCGACAGTCTGACTTGGAGTCCGCTACTTTCACACTCTGTGTTCTATCTGTGAGCCAATTTGAAACCCACCTAGTGATATAGGGGTTGATGCCTAGTTTGGTGAGTTTATCAATAATTCCCGAGTGAGGAATGGTATCAAAGGCCTTGGCCAGATCTAGGTAGACTGCATGCACTGCCTTACCTTCATCCATAGCCCTGGTGACTGACTCAAAGAAGTCAACCAGGTTGAGCAGGCATGATCTCCCTTTCACAAACGCAAACTGCATAGGGTTCAGAGTTTGGACATTTTCTATATCTTTGTTAATCAGGTCTGTGATGATGCACTCCATAGCTTTACATATCAGATTTGTCAGGCTAATGGGGTGATAATTCCCAGGGTCTGTCGTCACTCCCCCTTTATGGAGAGGGATGAATGTAGCAGTGCGCCATTTGGTAGGTACAAAGCCTGAAGTGAGGCTGTGACTGAATACCGCACACAGATGTGGTGCTAGTTCACTTTGTAGTTCATGTAGAACACAACCAGGGATATTATCAGGTCCCATATACGCTGTATTCTTGGCCTTGGACAATGCAGCTTTAACTTGTGCTGCAGTAATGCTGGGTGCCTGGCATTCTTCCGGTACTGTGACTGGTCCATTAGGGGGGAGAGAGGGGTAAAGTTGGCACTGAATCTGTCGACCAATATGTTAGCAATATCTGTTGGCTCAGTATGGGAGGTACCATTGTGCAATAACTCAGAGCAAATCTGGGTATTGCTGTGGAGGTTCTTGATACAACTATAGAAGGCTTTGTGACTGTTTTTAGTGTTTGCTGCAATTCTGCCTTCAGAGCTGGCTTTAGAGGATTTGATGAGGGCTCTCAACTTTTTGTTGAGGCTAATAAGTGAGTTTTTCCCAGTCTTGGGACTTCACCTTTTTCAGCAACAGCTTCTTCCTTCTGTTGTAGAGTTTATTAATGGCAGGGGACCTCCAGATAGGCTTCCTTTTTTGGAGGAGTGTCTCTTGATTCTGTTGGGTAAGGCTAGTTCCATGCATTTATGTACAAGTGCATCGGTGTATGATTTGGCAGTCATGCAGCTATTTTTCCACTGGCATGGGTGCCGTGAAGTTAGCCACCTCTGTTTTTAGGAGCCCAAAGTCAGTTTTGGAGAAGTTTTTCAAGGTGGTTACCTTTGCGGGGGGTGTGGGTGAGATGTGGATTTCCATGGTGATTAATTTATGGTCGGATCTGACCAGGGAGGGATTGACTACTGGTGTAGAGCAACAGTCACCCATGTTAGTAATAACCAGGTCAAGGATGTTGCTTCCTCTAGGGGGGGGTCAGAATGAGCTGATCCAGAGCATTAGACTTGATGAATTCCAGGAAGTATTGGGCCACTGTATTGGTGCTCGAGTAGTTTTCCCAGTTGATGGAGGGGTAGTAGAAGTCTCCTAGTATGAGAGTGTTGGGATGGACCTTGATAGATTCCAGTGTGCTTAGGAATGTGGACTGAGACTCTAGGGAGATGGTTGGAGACCTATAGCAGGCTATGACCTGGATCGCTGCCTTGCCCAATATGTTAGTCGTACCTGAAGTATCTCAGATGCATTATGCTGGGCTACTAGTCTGGAGGTGTGCATATCCTTTATGAATATGGAGACACCACCGCCTTTGGCGCTTTGGTCGTTATTTTGGGGCTGAAAGGTGTGGAATGAGTTACAGCCTGGTAGTGCAGGGGTGCTTTATGCCACTTTAAACCAGGTCTCCATTACAGCACAAATGTCAATGCTCTCCATTTTGAGGAGTGCTTCAAGTGAGTGCATCTTAAGATTTAGACTTCTAGCACTGAGCAGCATGACCCTCAGATTGCATTTATTTATAGCTGTTATGGTGGTAATTTGGTCTTTGGAACACAACCTAAAAAAGGCACTATAAGGGTGGCAAGAGCCTTGGCAAGTAGCCAGAAACCCAGGGGTGACAGATGCAGGCCATCTCTGGCAAAACATTGAGGTCCGTCAATCATGTCATTCCAAGCAAACAGATACTGGATCCCCTTTGAATGACACCAGAAACTTAGGCAATTGTTGAAGTCAATCATTTTTTGTTTGTTCTGCGGTATCACTCTGGGTGATGGTAGGAAACTGCTCAGGGCTAGGGTCATACCTGCCTAGGCCACATAATCCGAGAACTCCACCATGTCTGTTTTCATGTAGTCCAGGGAGGTGCATCTCAGGTCATTCACACCCACATGGACAATGACAGAGTCATACTTGTACTTGTTGTGGAGTGACCTGAGTGTGTGTGTTATGTGTAGGACTCTGGCACCCGATTGACAGCAGACTGTTGCCTTCTCCTTATTCAACCTAGTGAGTGGGATATCTGTGTGCCTCACTATGGAGCCACATATGATTAGTGTATTGGGCAATGTGTTTAGCCTTAGGGGCTTAGGTTGAGGGGCATACTGTGGAGGTGAGCTGTGTGTCCTGTGGTTTTGTCTGTATGGTGGTGGTGGAGTGCATTTCTGTCTTGGAGGTCTCTGCTATTTGGGTAAATTTCTATTGAGAGTCTCCATGAAGGTGGGTGTGTGGTTTGTGTTTTTATGTGAGAGCTGTGGTGGCTGGTGTCCTGGAGGGCTATGTGTTCCATGTGGTGTGGTGCAGGTGTTGACCTTCTCCTCTTGACCAGCTAGTCCAGTCTTAGCTGGAGAGTGCATAGCTTCCAATTTGGTGATATAAGTGCATCTCTCACAAGTCTGAGTGTTGGGTGGTAAGAGCAGAGGGTTATCTGTGTACATGAGGCAGTTGCTACACTGCCTCAGAATGCCCAAGTGCACCAGGTTAATAGCAGAAAGCACAGGGAAATGCCCTTTAATCATGCCAGGAGAGGCGGTCATAACTAAGTACTGGAGCTATTTTTGTGAAGAACAACTAGTGCTGGTGGCACTTATGTGTGCTACAATAATTGCTACAAAAACCTGCTGAAGTGCAAAGCAGTTAAGCAATCTGAATTGCAAGAGAGAAAGAACTAGCAAGATCTAGGGGAAAAACTGAAGAACAGAATTACTAGCACCAGTAATAGTTTACCTCAGCTCGGCCCAACAGCACGGAGCTTAAACAAGAACAAACGCAGGCTTTTAAACCAGAAAGTTGGAAGGGGATGGAAAAACTGCCCAAACGATCAATAAACTACAATTTCTGGGTCAGAAACCACTCCTTTTGTGGTTGATAAGTTACCTAGTGCTTACCACTCCCACTGATAAGCTAGAAGGGTTCCCTCCAACACAAAGATCTGGGGGGCTCAGAAACAGAAAAACAGTCCTGGATACAGCAAATCTCTATCTGGAGTAGACTAGTTACAGGAAAGGCAGGAAACAAGCTTAGAACTTTTTTTTTTTTTTTTTTTTTTACAGAAAAGCAGCTAAAACAGCAGTAAAAACAATTCAAATGCAGTGCAAGCTAGCACACTTGAGTGTGCAGCAATATTAAAGCACATACAGTTTAAATAAATGCAATTAAATGTAAAAAATGACTAAAAACAAGTGCAGAAAGCAGTAAATTAGGAAAAAATCAAAATGGAGGCACTTAGAGTATCTCTTTCCCCTTCCTGATGCTCTTGCAATGTCTTGTGTCTGCAGTATGCCGAAACTGGATCCACGGAGCTTAAACAAGTGCAAAACTGCATAAACACGGGCTTTTAAACCAAAAAGGTTGAAAGGTGTGGAAAAACTGCCCAAACGGCCAATAAACTACAATTTCTGGCCAGAAACCACTCCTCTTGTGGTAGATAGGTTACCTAGTGCTTACCACTCCCACTGATAAACTAGAAGGCTTCCCTCCAACACAGAAAGAGTTGGGGGCTCAGAAGCTTACAAACAGTCCTGGATACAGCAAATCTGTACCTGGACAAGACTAGTTACAGGGAAAGGTGGAAAACAACTAGGGTCGCCACCTTTCGTTGTGGGTAAAACCAGAGTAAGGCCACACCCCTCACATCAGTAACCCTACCCAACCTGCCTCCTTTCCCATCCACGTTCCACCCATTTTATGATGTCAGTGTGTCATCGCCTGATGGGTGCGCCCTCTTTTTCCATTCCTGATGTTTGATTTCTGCTGATTTAATATGCTTTTCTGTAAAAAAGCATAGTAAATCAGCTGATTTACAAACTCTGACAGTCTGTTTCCTTTTTTGAAAGGAAATACTAGAATTTGTACAGTGTTTTCCAGACTACCAGAGAATCAATTTGATTTCCGGATAGTCAGGAAAAAAACAGAGGGGTGACAACTCTAAAAACATGGGCTTTTAAACCAGAAAGTTGAAAGGGATGGAAAAACTGCCCAAACAGCCAATAAACTACAATTTCTAGGACAGAGACCACTTCTCTTGTGGTAGATAGGCTACCTAGTGCTTATCACTCCCACTGATGAGCTAGAAGGCTTTCCTCCAACACAGAAAGGCTGGGGAGGGGGCTCAGATGCTTACTAACAGTCCTGGATACAGCAAATCTATATCTGGACTAGTCCAATTATAGAAAGGTGGGAAACAAGCTTAGAAGTTTTCTTTTTTTTTTAACAGAAAAGCAGCTAAAACAGCAGTAAAACAATTCAAATGCAGTGCAAGCTAGCACGAGTGTGTAGCAATATTAAAACAAATACAGTTTAAATAAATGCAATGAATGAAAAAATGACTAAAAAGTGCAAAAAGCAGTAAATTAGGAAAAAATCAAAATGGATGCACTTAGATTATCAGAAAACAATGCCAGCAAATATATAAATAATTTAGTCAAGCAAAAATTAAGAGAGTACAGAACTCTGAACAGTTAAGTGCCAAAAATATACTTATCAGCTCTATATTTCCAGATTGTTTAAGAAACACACTCAGTCAGAAAACAAGGAGATTCTAGCAATGGTATGCAAGAATTTATGGAGAGAAGGTTTTGTTAAGGGTTTGCCCACAAGGGTGTAGACCACATGAACCTTCTTAAATGTAAAGTAACTTGCCTGAAGCACAAGTGCTAAGACCAAAGCTTAAAATGCTTAGAATAACAGATTCAATTAGGCTACCAACAAGCCGTATTAAATGCAGCAGAATAAAAGCACTTGAACACTCAAGAGCACAAAGCAAAAAAAAAAAAGTAATAAAGTATGAAGAACACAATTACAGTAAAAGCAGATGGATAAAGTGTGCAATTTTTTAAAGTGGAGAGGAAGGAAACAGAAGTGTTCAAAGTCAAAGACAAATAATTCTCACTGCACTATGCTGAGTGATCAAATGAGATTGGACTGGCAGCAGTGACCAAGATGAGATTTACAGCAGGGGTGGACAAATCAAAAGCCACTTGGGAGGGAGGGCAGGGAAAAAAAAACAATACAGACAAAACAAAGGACAGAAACGATACAGCAAATATATAAATAATAAAGCAAATATATAAATACAGCACAGTGCAGACTGAGTTGCAAAAAGTGCACTTATCAGTTTGGAATATCAGACTGCATACACAGTCAGGAGAATTCAGCTCTCTGCTATATCAGCTCCGCACAGATTCACAGAAATACAGATTACAGATTCAAAGAAATGCAGATTGTAATGGAAGTACAACACAGAAAATAAACCTCAGGCAATGACTAACAGCTAAGATGGGCAACCCCCACCTGAAACTAGCTTCTGAGCTACCCTGAGAAAATAATCAGACCCTGCCAAGTCTCGAACCCAGGACACCATACACTATTAGTCATTGCAATTTAAGACTAGACCACTTGAGCTATAGACAAAGAACCAAAATAAGCAAAGATTATTACTGGTCAAATTCAAAATCTGTTGCAAGGAATGCAGAGAAGCTTCTCAGTGCTGTTTGTTTATTTTCCTATATCTCCAGAAAATTGAAGAAGTGAACTGGTGTGTGTGTATTTGTTACTATATATATATATATATAGAGAGAGAGAGAGAGAGAGCAGCAAAAGCAAGAAAAACTTCAAGATGGAATTCAGTGCTTTCAAAGAGGTATTGTAAATGGTGATGATGGGATTGCAAGCTGTAATGATGAGCTAATGGCTTGTATTTTATTATGCAAGTACCAGTATGCACACATTAAAGATCACCACTTGTGAAGGCTCATTTAACTAGATTATTTTCTAAAGCAGTGGCCTCTGATGAGACAACTTTGTTACCCGCTTTGACATCTGAAAGGCTGCATAATAGTTTACAGCTAAATCATAAACAAGTAGCCCCTGCAGTTGATGTACAGTTTAATTTTGATACTATTGCACTCAACCATATTTTTGATAGAAGATGTTGATTTGCTTAGTGCTGAAAATGTCACAGGAAATCCCCCCTCTGCCCACTTCTGTTAATCTCCCAACTCAGAGTTCCCAACACTTTAGACAGGTGGTGCTCCTTTTTGTTGTCTGCTTAGGTTTAGAACTTTTCATTTTTTTTTTTATTTTAAGCTAATAAAGCCTCACTTTTCTAAGGACCTGCTTAAACCATGAAAGAAACTAGGTAAATGTTAGGTAGATACATCACTTCCAATGACTCAGCAAGAGGTTAAAATACTCTTTGGCAATGCACCTTTCTCTGCAACTTTCTAGAAATATTTGGAGGCATTCATAGATAATTTGCCATGCCGCAAAGTCAAATGAGTAGTGTTCGTTAGAATTTACGTGTACAAGTAAGTGGTCATAGGTGGAAGTGAGGACACACATGTTCCAGTTCTATGTGCAAGTGTACATCACATCTGCCTTTGTGTGGATGACAGCCATTCACATTGGTTAAGTAATAACCATTGTGACACCAACTGCAAGCAACTAGCTGGAGGCAGCATTCTGACAGCCAATGGCCCACCATTCATAACCCCCATTTGTGTGCTTTTTGAAGTTGCTACTAAATACTGCAGAAGCATAAGCAAAAGTTAAGGCTTCTTCCTCAATGGTTTATTTCTCCAAAAGTTTTAGTTGTCTTAACTGTGACAAGAGTAGACCCCATATTCCTGTGTCAGGATATGAATAAAGCTCGTGAAATTAGTGTTCCTTCAGTCTTGGATGTTGGTCACAAGTGTTCTTCTCAGTACCAGCAATACAACCAGAACTGCCTTTTTCTGCAGTTTTTATGAAGTTGCATGTATCAGTAGCATGTCTGTATGCTTGACAATCCTTCATTAGTCCTGCTGCTACTACTGCTTTTGAAACTGTTTGGGCAGGTTTATTATTTTTTGCTTGCATTTAACTCCAGGTTAATTCCCTGACATAATCACAATTAGTAGAGTTGTACTGTGAATATTAACTCTCTTACCCTATCTTTTTGTAGTACTACTACTCTAAAAATAATTTGCTTCTTACCTGCTTTTTACTTCACTGAAGTATTAACTATGCTCTCCGTGTTTAGGTGAATCTTTTTGCTAACTTGACTTCCTACCTAATCTTATGTTTTCTGTGTACACAGATGTTATATTATGTACTACTCTTTTTTTTAATACAGTTTACCTAGTGCTTCATACCATGCTCTACATGATTACTGTTTTGTATTTATATTATTCTGTTACAATTTTTATCATTATTCTGTTAAAATATTGTACTATTCTGTGACAATTTTATGTTAAGCATTACTGGAGCTTTTCTCTCCGGGCCTCCACTGAAAATGGGTTTTGCCCCAGTCGGACCATCCCAGTAAACAAATGTAAAATAAAATAAAATAAATAAACATCCCAGTATTTTATGATTTTTGTCTGTTTTGCTGAGAACAGTACAGTTGCTTGGTGTATTCATTTCCATGATCAATGTTACTTTTATCTTTTTTTTTTTTTTTCTACAATATCCGTTACGTTTTTATTCTACTGTCTTAGCTGTTGTTATTGGATGATCATTTGTGCTCAGAAATTTTACTACATTTCTTTGTGGTTCAAGTTAGCAATATATATGTTGTAGTTATTCCCACAATCCACAATGCAAGGTTGCCTTACATGCAGCACAATTTAGTTTATTCATGTACAGATAGCCAGTACTTTTTTTCTTAAGCTTGTAAATTAAAGTTTACTGAAGGTTTGTATTTTTTTTTTTTTACATCTGGTAGTGTAAAGGAGATAACATAATGACAGGTGATCATTACTTTCATCACACTCTTTTCCATTTTTTTTTTACATGGGATCAGGGTGTCTAATCAAATGTCAACACCTCTTTCAGTTCAATGCCACTCTCTTACCTTCTTTTGGCATTCATGCCTGATTGTCACAGGCATTTTTGGCTGCACATCCTTGTTTACTCTTGTCTTCTTATGGTTTCTCCAAAATTATCTTCACCAGATCATCTTCTGCTTTCCTGCACATGTACCCAAACCACCTTAATATGTTCTCTGTTGTCTTTGTTCTTCTCTGTACCTGGAGCTAATGTGGCTTCTGTTCTGATGTCCTACTATTTTCATCTCTCTCATAGTGTGTATCCTAACCCATCTCAGTAACATAGCCACTTTTAAGTTCTGTAACTGTTCTGACTTCACTGCCCAGGTTTCCTTGCCATACAGATGCACTGATTGCAGCACTGCTTTGTACACTTTACTTTTAGCTTCTTTAGCATTTTTCTATCAGACACTACCCTCAACACTTTTTGCCAGTTTGTTGCAGTTCTTCTGATTCTAGACTGACCACCTCAATTTTCAGCTCCTTCTGATTTTCCTCTTTTGCTCCCATGAGCATTGTCTTGTCTTTTTTCAGTTTCATTCGGTATGTTTTCTGTATCATTTGCAGAAGTTCTTGTTCAGTGTCTGCTTGCAATGCCACAACATCTCCATAAAGCAGCTTTATCTGTCCCTCTGACTTGCTTGCAAATGTAGTCCATCACCAGTATGAACAGCAGTAGGCTCAGAGGCGAACCCTGGTGCACACGCATTTCCACTGGGAACCCTTCAGTGAGTCTGAACACCCGGTCATTTGGTCCTTGTGCATAGCCTGCACTAATTCTGCCACTTCATACCAGTGCAGGACTGCCTAAGTCAACTTTCTTGGAACCTTGTTTTATGTTTTCTCCAAGTCTAGGAATGCACAGTTGGACTCCCTCATCATCTCCAGTTTCTTCTCCTCTATCTGCCTTACTGCAATCATCAAGTCAGTTGTGCTGCATCATATTCTAAAGCCAAACTGCTCATCCCCCATCTGATTTTCTGCTACCATTTCTTTAACAGTCACCTGTGCAGCACTTTCTGATCTTCCTGGGCTACAGGTTTGATTACTTTGACCCTCATTTGTTCATTGTGTCACCTTGAGCAAGTACTTTAACCAGAGACTGCTCCTGAAAAGGGATTGTGTACCCAAGTAGGCCACTGGCTTCCTGGTTATCAAACGGGTCTTATAATGATGCTCCACTTCTGGAGGATGTTTTGCCAAAGTTTGCATAACAGTGGGGATTAGTTTGGGTTTAGAACTGTGACTTGAAAGCATAATGATGCTGCCATGTGGTCAGATGTAGGAAGGGAATATTTTGATAATGATACTCGATTGTATATGCTGTTAGTTGTGTAGACATGCCATCATATGATGCCAAAAAGAGTCAGTGGTACTCATATTATCTGCATTAATTTGAAAGACAGATATGACTAGTCTACAAACCAATGTGCAGTTGTGCTGAACCTGCCAGTGTTCTCTTTATACACAAATAGAGGTCACATACATACACGTGTTTGTGTCTTTTGAGTTATTTATAGGTGTACTGTTCATCTACTCTTTCAACTTTCCAGATTTTCAAATAATGCCTAGATTTTTTGTTTCTGATAAAGTTCGTGGTTTTCTGGAAAGTCATTGGAGACCGAAATCACCAAATGCTGACGTACATTTTAGTTTCAGACTTCATATCATTTGGAACATGTATGCCAATGCAAAACCTGTTATTCTAGCAACCTTTGATTATATAAGATCAATATGTAAAATATTACCCAGATATGGGCCTTGTTCCCCATTATTTTTAGCTTTATCTGAAATTCATACACTAAGTGGTTGAGAGGTATGCATCCATCATTATATGTAACTGCTTTGGGATACCAGTACCATGTGTGTATTTACTGGGCAGTGTGAGCAATGACTTCATGTAAGATTTATCACACTGTATTTCATGAAACTGTTGATATATTTGTGAATATTCTAGGTCATTACCTCCAACTTAGGATCCCATAACTATGCATGACATCCTTCTCTTCACTGTGTTTCAGTGAGCAGGCACTCACATTCATTCACTAAGGAGGCATAATGTCTGCATAATCAGTTCATTTGCTCAGCATGATACCTGCCACTGTGCTATCCTGTTCCTGTATTGAAGGCCAGGATCATTGTTATTCATCAGTCTTTACAGTGTATGCATGTGTAGCTTGTCAGACCTATGAATGGTGCCTTAACTGCATACTTACTGAACATTCCTTAAATTTTGAGAAACCGTTACAATGTTTGCCTTTGTGCAATGTTATTGCCACTGGCTATGTCTGGAGACTTGATGCCTGCCCTGTAGTTTCATGCAGCAGCACAGCTGTATGAAACAAAATGCTCCACAACTTTTCCTTTGATGCACCCATTACCCTTCCTTGTGGTACGTATGCATGTTCCTAACAGCCTTTGTAATCACATTATGGGGATGCATGCTGTGCTAATCTTTTCAAGCCTGATCTCAGCAGTAACAACTAAACACCTATCATATTAGAAGCATGTCATAGTGTAGTTAACCAGTGCACAAACTTCCACTTTCATTTTGTCAGTCAGCTGGGGCAATGAAACATCTGTTGTTGTTTTTGTGCACAACAACAAATGGCATCTGCTGCATACACTGAAATGGGGTACTCAGTGTTCCTGGCATTCCACACAAATAAGCAGTCAATGTACAGTGCCATTTTCTTCACCCCTTTTGTTTTTTTTTTAAAGGAGTATGACAGTTCAAAAGATAATATTCAGCTTCACATCTTTTTTTTGTTTTCTGTAAATATGAGTAGAGGGGCACACATCTGTGTTATCGTGTTACAGAAATAAACAACTTCTTAAAGTTTAAACGCAGTACACTGCTTATCTGGAGTTCTTCAGGGAAAGTAAACACATTTATGTACATATCGTAATAATAGTCGTGTTGTCTGATTTTTGTCCGATTCAAACATGGGTTGTCAAATCCGACCTCAGCACTGACTTTGAAGCTTCTTGGTTCCAGGGCTCTGACTCCTCCCCTACCAATAATTCACTTCACTTCATCTTAGTACCTCAGATCGTGTTTACTCCAGTAAAATAATTTATAAAAATTGTATTCAAGACTAAACCTAGCATAAAAGTAAAAAGGTATGAATGGAGGACAGTCTGGTAGGACTGTTCACAGACAGGATGTGCCAGAGAACTGCCCAGAAACCAAAAGGCCATTTGTGTCAATTTGGAAGGGGGCAGGTGGTAGGCTGAACCAGATGAAAAATCACAAAACATGGATCTATCGTTATTTTAAATACATCACTTTCATATCCAATGTTGCTGATTTTCATGGAAATGGAGGATCTCCTCAAACCCTTCTCTGTCTTTATATGATAGTAAGCATCCTTGAGATCTGTGGAGCACATCCAGGCTTCATTCCTCAGAGGAGACAAAATGGACTGAATTTTGACCATCTGGAATTTTGTCTACTTCATACGCAGTTTAAGTGACTCAGTTCCAAGATGGGTCTGAGGTCTCCTGTTTCCTTAGGTACTAAAAATAACCTTGAGTAGACACCCGATTCTATCTGGTCTTTGAGGATCATTTGGATTACTCTGTTTTCTAGCAGCATGGAAACTTCTGCCACTGCAAGTTCCCATTGGCTGGGTAGAACATCAGGAACTTTTTTTTGTCTTTATAAGAGGAAGGAAATGTGGTATAGAATGTGTTCATAGGTCAGTACTAGACTATCTGCCCTTACAGGTCATTTTAAGCCTAGCCAAACTTCTCATCTTAAAAGTAAGAAATAAACCCTGTGCCTTGTGTTTATGAGATAAACACCTTAGCCATTATGCCAATGTATATGGATAGCCTTTAGAAATTATATGTAGCACCCGAGAGTCCACTGTTGTGTTTTGCCAGGCTTCTGGATGCAGAGACAGGTGCCTCCCAACTAACTGCAGAGTGCAGTAGTCAGGTAGCCCTTCAAGGCACTAAAAGAGCTTCTCAGTAAGGGACCACAAAATCCCTGGTTATGCTGTCTGCCTCTGCTTCTAGGGTAATATCCATTGTAACTCCCTCCTCCTCTACCACAAGAAGGTCTATCACCAGGGTTGTCCATTTAAGAGCTGTGTATAATTTTTGAAGCCACATTTTCTTACCAGCCCTCTGATTCCTAGGTTAGGTTCTCTGAGGGGTGGAAAAATAGATCCTCACTGCAGAGAGAGAGTCTTATAATTTAGCTGACTCAGGGTTAGTGTGTACTTTACTTTTGGCCAAAATAAAGTGGAACCATCAAAGGGGGCATTGAGAAAGAACATCTTAAAGCTTTCTGAAAATCACAAAGACACATCAGGCATCTCAACACATGGTGATGTTAGTGCCTCAGCTGCATTCATTTCTTGTGAAGATAAGAAAGTGCCAAAACTTTTCAAATGGTTGTCTAAGGGTATTACCATTTGTTATACTCACCACAGCAAATATATTCCAGGGAGGACCAAGGCCCAGTCTACCATGGCGTTGGCTTAATCTATGGCTTTTTGGAAAGGGCAGTATTCTAGAAGTTGCTACTTGGTCCTCTGTGCATACTTTTACAAAGCACTATAAGTTTGATTATTTCTCTAAGTCCAGATCATGCTTTGCTAGGACCATTCTGCAAGGGTTCCTGGACTCTTCTCCTTCCATCTCTGAAATGTATCTACACACATAGCTAAGGTTAATGCAGCATTGTTCAATATGATAAACAAAGTACAACTGTTTAAGTTGAACTTGCCTCATAACAGTATATATTCGAATGTTCAGTGGTGTGGTAGCAGCTCCACCCTCCCATCCATATTGCTTTTTGGTATATTTTTCAATTTCAGTCAATATGCTTGGTGTATTTTTTATGCCAAGGTGTGGACATTTATTTTTTTTGTTCCTAGCATTGTCCTTTCATGGCTCAGCCTCCCTCTCCTTCTTGGCAGGAAAGCTCTGAAGGGATTCATGCTCAAAGTTGCCTTTTAATCAGCTGAGCTCTAGTTGCTTGAAAGTTTGGATGTAAAGCCCCTCAGAGCACTCTGAAGCTTTAGAAGCTGGCCAGCTGTTATATACTTGGCAAGGTATAACCCATATGGCTAAGGCTAGTGATCATTTGAACATCTACTGTTATGTTAAGTTCAGCCTATAACTGTACTTATATACAGTGTATGTGTGTGTTAGGATTGCAGAAGTTGCTCCCCTTGTTTTGCCAAAGGTCTTAGTTTGTGTGTGTGTTTATGTTACACGTGCATGATGCTGTAAGCGTGATGTGTTTGGTGTTGTGAATTTATATGGTTATTGATGTGCTTGGTTTGGCCTTGTGGCATTACAGGTGGTACATTATACAGTGTGTGTGTGCTCATCCACATCCTGTGGTTATTGTAAGAGAAAAACATGAAACACAGCTACAGGGATCACTACCTGATGCCACGGTGTTCTCTAGTTGACATTAGTAGTGTGTTACCTACAGTTGTGTTGTCACATCCTGACAGTAAGAAATGCACTGGTTTGTTATAGCCATTTTTTTAATAGGTTCAGTGGTTTGTGCTGTTGATCAACAAGTGTGCGCATGTCTATCTTATCTACTGTGTGCAATGGACATCTACAGAATGGCAGTGGGCTCTGACTTCCAAGTAATTAACCAAAGTGACAACAGCTGAGTGGGAGATGAGCACTGTGGAATAAGTGTAATACTTCTCAAAATAAAGGGGGAAAAAGTTTACAGAATTACCAATGCCTACTCTGAAGTTGCTACTTGAAGTGCAAATTATTATCAAATGACTGTAGTGTGAAACATGTTAGCTTAGATAGTAATTTGTTTTGGGCTTTTAAAGGAACAGACAGAAATGTTATATAAAACTATATAAAAAAAGGTTGTTGTGGCAGCGTACATGGGAAGACACTACTGACATTAAGCCAAACATTTATGCACTCTGGTAGGGGCAGTGGTAGTAGGCATTGCATTATGCTTAGGAAGGAGTATATTGTATAACAATGAAAACAACATGACTTAAACATAAATGGATATGTGCATACTAAAGCAATAGTTATGAAAAGTAGAAGGTGACATCACTGGCCTATCTCAGAAGTAAGAAAGCTGAAGACTGCATCGTTATGTAAAGCTTGGTTAATGATAAGGAGAATTAATCAGCCAACATGAATTATAATCGGTGTATGTTACATTGTCAGGAGTTTACAGATTTTTATATTAAGGAGTGCTAAAAACATTTCATAACATTTACTCTGAAAGTGCTATTCAGATGACCTGAATAAATAGAGAGATGAGGGAATGCTTTTAATGGCACACCAGGCAGACTGATCTTTCTGGTGTGCACTGTCATGCAAAGCTGACTAATTAAAACATCCTTGCAAGGCAGGATACATGATTCTCTGCCTTGCTGAGGGAGGGAATATGGGAGGAGTAACTTGAGAAGGAACTGAAGCACACAAAAATTGAATCTCTAAAAAAAGTATTATCTCAACAATTAGTTGGTAAGACATCAGTAGGAGACACATTTGTAAGAGGCAGTGACGAACAGCAAATGTTACCTTTGCTAAGTCCTCTCAAAATTAGCACTACTTTTCAGTTCTTCCATTATAAGTCAATGGAACTGAGATGGAACAGCCCAGGCATGTGCACCGTGATCTTAGCTTTAGAAGAAAACAAACTCTCCTTAGGATGTCTGCCCTCAGGAGGGCATTTGGGTTCCAAACACAATAAAATTAATATTGACTACATCTTTCAGGTTTGCAATATGTACGACTTCAAGAAAATATATAAATATATGTATTCATTCATTTTTTTTCCCGTAGTGGTCCTTTAATCCCAGTATAACACAAAAAGGGTACACAGATGGTGACTTTTTGGTGGGGGAGGGGTGTAGGAATATAGGCAGTATTCCCATATAGCATTTATGTGTCCTTTCAAACATTTGTCTTCTGCTGAGTTTAGTGGGAGCTGTGACTATTTTGAAATTAAGCCTCTGGCACAAATTTTCTCTGAATGAGAAAGAAAGACTGAATTTATTTTCTTATTCATGACTTTCTGTTCATGTCACCACAGGATCAGTTAGGAAAATGCTCTAAACTGTACCTCAGAACATCTATAACCTTATGGTTTCTGAGAATCTGGTGGCCCCCAAACTGGCTGCTTTCAACAGTTATTAATGTGCTGTGTTGGCCTGTTAGGGCATGTTGAAAGGAAGCAAGGGAAAGTAAAAATGAACAGTGACAATATATTTCTTTTCTTAGTCATATTTTAGTTCAAACCATCATTGGATTAACAGGTTGTTTAAAAAAATTCTAAAATGTACTTCAGACTATTTAGAAAGCAGTAACTTCTGGAAAAAGCTGAAGAATAAAGCACAATGTAAAACAAGGAAGAAAAAAAAACAATCTACATGGTGTGGAGGGAACTTGGAATTTGAGAAAACAAGATGGATGATGAGTATATGTGGGAGAGCTGGTGAAAGTGGTAGGCAGTGGGAAGGCACCATGGAGTCCTTTGTCAAGGGAAACATTTCACCTAAAGCCAGACATATACATAAGATTTCTGTAATGTAACATCAATGCAACTAAAAGTTAGTCACTGTGGATTTCCCTCTGTGAGGTGGGCCAACATGGTGTGTTTCATAGGTTCATAGGTTGATACTAGGCTATCTGCCCTATTGCATTTATAAACCTAGCCAGAGTGTGTTTGGCTTTCGCCACCCTTTTAGATTAGTTGACTGTGCCTCTGTATAGTAGGTCACAGAAGATAGCCCTTTTGAGGTTAGTTTACTGTGCCTCTGTCTAGTAGGGACACAGAAGAGATCCCAGGGGTAAACCTACAATCTCCCATCCACTCATCAAGATTTCTCTTGAAGAGGGTCATTGAGGGACTCTGCCTAACATGGATTGGGATTTTGTTCCAGAGTGAGGGGAGCCTCTGGGATATGAATCTGTCCCTCCAGTCCTATTTATTTCTGTGCTGAGGTTTAAGTCCCTGGAGCGTGTAGCTCTAAGGGATTTGGATTTCCTGAGGTGGAGCATGTCCATTAATTCTGGGTTGGACATGGCTTTATACGTCAGGCACAGATCGCCTCTGAGCAGGCAGTAAGCAACTGAGTAGAGCTGGAGTTTCTTTAGCCTAACTGTGTAGGGCATCTGTTTGAGTCCCTTGATCCTCTTGGTGAGGTACTTTTGGGGTCTTTCCAGTTGCTGCAGGTGTCGGGTAAGGTACATCCCAAATGGGGCATTGTATTCAATTATGGGCCTGATGAGTGATGAGTAGAGGGGCACAATGACCTCTCTTGATCTAGATGTGAACCCTTTTGTGATAAGGTGGGCTATACAGAAGGTCTTTCTAACCACTTTGGCAATGTGATTGTCAAAGGAGAGATTGCTATCTACTTGGGTCCCCAAATCCCTAATTACTTCTTCCATACTTAATGGATTACCACCTATGTGGTAATTTGTGGGCACTTTGTTTTTCCCAAAGGGGATGACTATGCACTTTTTGGCATTTAGCTTTAGGTCATGGCTCTGGCACCAGTTATCCGTCTCTGTGAGACCCTTTTGGAGGATGCTTGTGTCAGCCGGCGAGTCGATTATGGCACCCAGTTTGCAGTCATCTGCGAACTTGGTCAGCCATAGTCCTCCCATGTTAGCCTGTACCACAGAGAAATATATACTGAAAAAGAGAGGTCCCAGGACTGAGCCTTGTGGGACGCCACTTGTAACTGGTTTAGAGTCTGACATGGCACCTGCAATTCTGACCATGTGGGTTCGATCCCTGAGCCAGTTTGCAACCAATCTTGTGACATAGGGGTTGATATTTAAGCTGGTGAGTTTATTTATGATGCCCGAGTGGGGTATTGTGTTGAAGACTTTTGCGAGATCCAGGTAGGCTGTGTGGACTACCTTCCCTTCATCTATGGCCTTGGTGACTGTTTCAAAGAAGTTGACCAGGTTCAAGAGGCAAGATCTGCCCTTAACAAAGCCGAATTGGGTAGGATCCAGTATTTGGAGGTTCCTAATGTCTTTGTTTATGAGTTTCATGATGATACGCTCCATAGCTTTGCAGACCAGGCTAGTCAGGCTTATAGGGCGATAGTTTCCGGGGTCCATTGTGGCACCACTGTTGCTGTACACCATTCCTTGGGTACATATCCTGTAGTAAGTCTGAGATTGAACAGTGACTTTATGTGAGAGTTCAGTTCTTCTTGGAGTTTGTGTAAGATGCAGCCCGGGACACTGTGTTTTTTGCTTTGGAGAGGGCAGCTCTCACCTGTGCATCTGTGATGTCAGGGAGGCTACACTCTGTTGGGATAGACATTTGCTCTTTTGGGGGGAAGTTTGCACTGAACCTGTCTGCCAGGATGTTGGCAATGTCTGTGGGTTCAGTGTATTTTTTGTCATTTTGAACTAACTCAGAGCATATCTGGGAGTTGCCACCCAGGTTCCTGACATAACTAAAGAAGGCCTTGTGATTATCTTTAGCATCTTGTGCAATTTTTCTTTCGAAGCTGGCCTTAGATGATTTTATGAGGGATCATAGTTTTCTTGCTAGTACTGATCAGAGATGCCTTCCCTTTTTGGGATTTTGCTCTATCATGTAGTAGCTTCCTCCTTCTGTTGCTTGGCTTATTTATGGCTGGGGTCCACCAGACAGGTCTCCTACCTTTGGAGGAATGAGTCTTGGTTTTATTTGGGATAGCACGAGCCATTCATTCCTGTAGGTGTCCAGAGAAACCGTTTGTAAAGGATTCTGCGGTTTGGGCCGTATTTTCCACTGGCCCGGGGGCTTTGAAGGATTCTACCTCAGTTTTGAGAAGTGTGAAGTTTGCTTTTGAGAAGTTCTTCACCGTGGTTTCCTTGGCTGGGGGTGGGGACGGGATATGGATGTCCAGTGAGATTAATTTATGGTCAGATCTTACCAATGAGGAGTATACCTCTGGTATGGAGCATAGAGTCCTCATGTTGGTGATGATCAGGTCCAATATGTTTTCCCCTCTTGTGGGAGTGGTGACCAGTTGTTCCATAGCATTTGAGTTTATAAATTCTAGGAACCATTGGGCGATGGTGTTGGGGCTTGAGTAGTGCTCCCAGTCTATGTTTGGGTAGTTGAAGTCACCCAATATAATGGTGTTTGGAGAGATCTTCATATTCTCCAGTGTTCTCAGGAAAGCCGAGTGGGGTTCCTGAGTTTAAAATGATTACTAGAAATGTAACCAACACAGATTTTAATGCTAGCAGAAACCCCCAAGCTAATTAACACTAACAAAGGAATTTCAAGCAGTCTAACAACTTTCAGTGAGCTCAGATGGCTAACTGCAGAGATTCAGAGACACAATATTTACTGAATCCAAGACGCACAATATTTACGCACTCAAATCTTAAATAAGTGCAGAAAATATACTTAAATCAGCTTGTGTCCAGTTGATATATGCAGACAAGTCTCACATATTAGCTACAGTTCAGTTTGTGTCTATTACTCATAAAATTCCACAGTGTGAAATAAAATGTTTATTAGGAAGGTTGGCATTGACTGGGTGATTCTTAGACTTGAAATGTCTCATGGGGCCCCAACTTGATACTTGCTGGGGTTGATACTTGCTGGGGGCCCCCAAAATGCTAACACCAGCCCTGGTTAGGAATGTATAACCCTCTTGTGCTATACTGCAGAGTCAATAACAGAAAAAAAATCCAAGTACCTTGGGTATACAACACACAACCTTTAAATGCTGGATATGCCTGGAGAACATACAGAGGTGTTTTAAAGTAAAACTGATGGCACCCTTAACAGATGTTTACATAGTATAGGATTTTTCCCAAGCAGAGAAGGAAGGATCCATGGATGAGGTCATAAATACAAGTGACTGACATGACATTGCTTCATGTAACATATAAAGGCACTCACAACAGTACAGACTTTTGTGACCTAGACAATCTCAAAATACAATTAACTGTTGTTTCACTGACATGAATGACTTAAGTTAATTTCAGCAGACTGTCAGTATGCCATCCTAATATTTAATTCACTCACATGCAACAGTTGGAATATCCACAAAGGTTTCTCACCAGGAGAATTCAGGGCATGAATACCCTGTCCTACACTGATCACGTAAAGGCTCTGTCTCTGTATTTAGTCTCTTACAGCCTGCTGACAGGGATATTTGTCTAGTTTCTATGGCTTTCTCAGACCCAGTCCTGATGGATATGTTGCGTATGCACAACACAAACAGCATGAGAAATATTGGCTCCAAGGACATGAACTTCCCTTGTGACATAAACAGAATGCACTGGACATATGTGTCCCAAAGAATCCTCACACTATGGAATAGGCTCCCCATCTATGTAAAACAGAGTTTATCCTTGACCCTATTCAAACAAAACCTTGACAACTGAATGAGAAACTATAAATTTACCCCTGATCTGGCCCCCATTTGCCTTAAGGACAGAGGCCATCAATAAATAAAGTATTATCATAATTAACAGCCTCCACACATCCTTAGCTTCTTGCCTGCTAACATGCCCCCTGTCTGACACTTGGGACTCAAATTGTTTGGGATGCATGGCTAGGTTTGTAGGAACCCTAGTGGTCATTAGCCTAGTAACACAGTAATAACCTATGAACCTATGAACTCACTGATCAATTAAAGATGTCGCTGTGGCAAACACCCTAAAAATGCTACACCGGGAGAGCTTAAGACTGTTAATTGGCATGAGAAAATGTGGGTAATCCTTGTCTTCGTGTCAAAGCGAGGACAAGTGGCTTCTACATGGATGTGTAGTGGTCTAGATGGCTACTGGGCATACCTTTAAAAAAATCAGTGGTAGACTTAAGGTGCCACACTAGCTGATGAAGTACTTGACAATTCTTTTGTAGCAAACAGTGACAATGAAAAGGAAGAAAAGCACAACATAGTTTGATCAGAAAAAGTATGCATATGACAGCACAACAACGCTGTCTCAAGTGCAGTTATAATATGACATTGTATAATCTTAGAATAAAACAAAAAAAGACGAGAACATGCACCACATACCAGTTTATTAAACGTTAAGCGCTTTCGTAAAACAAGTATCTAACTTCATCAAACCACTCAAAACACAGCACAGTTTATATAAGTAAAAATCACATGACATAAAACTCCCTCCACCTAAATACTCCTTAAAACAATACATGCTGAAACAGTAAAATACAATATTTCAAACACCTTGCCTTCTAATTAATACACACACAGTAGGAAACAATAGAAAGCCATGGTGGTACAGCGGTAGCGTTGTTGCCTCACAGCAAGAGGTTCTCCTGTTCGATTCTTGGCTGGAGTGCCTTCTGTGTGGAGTCTGTATGTCCTCCCTGTGGTCGAGTGCCCTCCAAAAGACATGCGTGAATGGGCATGCCTTCGTTGTAAGTTGGGCTGGCAACTCGGCACCATAAAAATCTACTGCCAATCATTAGCAGACTGGAGTTCCGCTGTGGCGACCCCTAACCGGGAAAAGCAGAAAAGACAAACAGCATACTATGAAACAATAGGCTACATATTCAATACATTTTTACCTTATTTTTTCTCACTCTCACTTAATGGTAGAACTTGTCAAAACATTCAATTATTGAAAAAAAAATTCAGTCTTTAGTTTTAAGGATACTATTGATAGATAGGGTCTCATTTAACCCTGGAGGTACAGTGGCATTTGCTTCTAAGCTGCCAAATTAATTCTTTATATTCTAAAAAAATGTCATGTGGCCCTCGCCTTTGGTCAGAACTAACTTTTTCAATACAAGAATATTTAAATGAATGTGTAGGAAACTTAATAATGTGTTTAACTAGTGCATGCTTTTTGTCCAATTTTTGAATGTCGTACTGATGTTGGTAAATCCTTGTCTTGAATTTATTTTTTGTGTTGCCTATATAAAATGAGGCACATTGTTGACACAAAGCTATATATACTACATTAGTACTCTGACAGTTTAGTCTATGTCTTAAATTAATGTTCCCCCACCTAGGAATTTGTACTTCCTCACCTTCCTTCATATATCTACATTGGTTGCAGTGGCCACACTTATTCATACACCCATCCTGTGGTCCTTTCCTACATCTCTCAATAATAGATTTAAAGCACAAATCTTTTTTATATACCACCTCAGGATTGTGCCCAATTTTTTCAAAGTACTCATCATCACCCCTAAAAATATTCCAGTTGTAGTAGATAATATTTTTTATCCCCTCGAAATGTAAGCTATAAGGTAGGATCAGAGCTCTATGAAAATTACTGCTGTTTCCTCCACCACTCAACCCAAAATTCTCACTAACCACCCTAGAGTTTGTACCTAGCAGTGGAACATACACCCCTTCCTGTCTTTTCCTGACAACCTCACTTATAATACAGTCAAGAAAACATAGGGGATAACCCCCATTCAATAACATTTCTTTCAAGACCAAGCATTGTTCTTTAAACATCAGTTCACTACTCACCATACGGGCGAGTCTCACCATTTGCCCTTTCACTGGTGATTTCTTTTCATGAACTGGGTGAAAACTATCATAATGCAATAAAGCGTTAGAATAAGTAGGTTTTCTAAAGAGATTTGATTCAAATCTCTTTTCCACCCTGTCTTTTGCAACAGTGACATCTAAATAGTGCAATTTATCTGCATCAACTTCCATGGTAAATTTAAGGAATGTAGTACTCGTGTTCAAATATTCAAAAAAACGCATCCAATCTTTTTTTCCATGCTGTCCAAAAGATGACAATGTCATCCAGGAAACACCCATAAAAAGTTCAACATCTACTAAATTCCATATTGAAAATACATTGAATTTCCCAGTTAGCCAACACAATAGTGGCAAATGTGGGGGCAAACACTGCACCCATTGCCACACCTTTGAGTTGATGAAATAATTGGTTTTCGAAAATTATGTAGTTGTTCCCTAACATTATATCCATAAGTGTCACTATAGTTGGTACTTTTTCATTATCTACTCTTGGGTGTTTGCACAGGAATTCATGAAACATTTCCAGGCCTTCATCATGGGGTATCACCGAATATGTCACAAACGTCTACAGTTACAAAAAATAGTTCATCAGAATACAGCTGGTTAGAGACTTGGGTTAAAAAGTCCCCATGAGTCCTTAAATATACAACTGTATTCTGATAACAATCCTTTAATATTAATTTCAACAAATTTAGCTAAAGGGAGTTTTTTGAATATTTTAACTCAAGTACTACGTTCCTTAAATTTACCATGGAAGTTGATGTAGATAAATTGCACTATTTAGACGTCACCATTGCAGAGTGGTAAAGAGATCTGAATCAAATTTAGGGGTTGGGAGGGTGGCCTAATGTTTAAGGTGTTTGCCTTACAAACACAAGGTGCAGGGTTTGAGTCTCACAAGGAATAATTGGCTAGGCTTAAAATGGCTTGCAAGAGCAGTTAGCATAGTACTAATCTATGAACCTATGAAGAAGACCTACTTATTCTAACACTTTATTGCATTATGATAGTTTTCACCCAGTTCACCAAAATAAATCACTAGTGAAAGGGCAAATGGTGAGACTCGCCCATATGGTGAGTGATGAGCTGATGTTTAAAGAAGAATGCTTGGTCTTAAAAGAAATGTTATTGAATAGGGGTTATTGCCTATGTTTTCTTGACTGTATTATAAGTGAGGTTGTCAGGAAAAGACAGGAATGGGTGTATGTTCCCCTGCTTGGTACAAACTCTAGGGTGGTTAGTGAGAATTATGGGTTGAGTGGTGGAGGAAACAGCATTAATTTTCATAGAGCTCTGATCTTACCTTATAACTTACATTTCAAGGGGATAAAAAATATTTACCACAATTGGAATATTTTTAGGGGTGATGATGAGTACCTCGAAAAAATTGGGCATAATCCTGTGGTGGCATATAAAAAAGATTTGTGCTTTAAATCTATTCTTGAGAGATGTAGGAATGGACCACAGGGTTGGCGTATGAATAAGTGTGGCCACTGCAACCAATGAAGATATATGAAGGAAGGTGAGGAAGTACGAATTCCTAGGTGGGGGGTCATTAATTTAAGACAGAGACTAAACTGTCGGAGTACTAACATAGTATATATAGCTTTATATCAATAATGTGCCTCATTTTATATAGGCAGCACAAAAAATAAATTCAAGACGAGGATTTACCAACATCAGTATGACATTCAAAAATTGGACGATAAGAATGCACTAGTTAAGCACATTATTACATTTCCTACACATTCATTTAAATAGTCTTGTATTGAAAAAGTTAGTTTTGACCAAAGGAAGGGCCACATGAAACTTTATTAGAATATAAAGAATTAATATGGCAGCTTAGAAGACTGTACCTCCATGGTTAAATGAGACCATATCTATCAACAGTATCCTTTAACTAAAGGCAGAATTTATTTTTCAGTAACTGAATTTTTTGACAAGTTCTTCCATTAAGTGAGAGTGAGGAAAAAGTAAGGTAGAAATGTATTGACTATGTAGCCTATTGTTTCATACTATTTGTGTGTTTTAATTAGAAGGCAAGGTGTTTGAAATACTATATTTTACTGTTTCAACATGTATTGTTTTAAGGAGTAATTAGGGGGAGGGAGCTTTATGTCATGTGATTTTTACTTATATAAACTGTGTTGTGTTTTAACTGAGTGTTCTGATGAAGTTAGACACTTGTCTTATGAAAGTGCTTAACGTTTAATAAACTGGTGCATGGTGCATGTTCTCATCTCTTTTTATGTTTTATTCTTAGTTTTTTGTGTTTGGTAATTCATGTATAATCTCAGTAATAAAGCCAAAAGCTAGATGGTGGTACCCTTCTGATTAACATCCCCCTATAACAAAGTAACACTTGGTATCATAATAAGTACCGTAATGAAAAGAGAATTTTATTTAGACATGAAGGTAGCATGGGATTAAGAAATGGTGATAACGCAATGCAGGTTTCCATTGTGGGCTGTGTTTCTTCAATAATGGCAGTAACGTAGGGTTATCACATGTCCTACTTTATGCAGGACAGTTCCTAGCTTGGCAATTATGTCCTGTGAAAAAACATCATAAATGGCAAATGTCCAGAGATGTGTAGGGCAAGAATGTTTCCGAAGTTTTTTTCAATAGATGTATAAAACCATTTTATATTTGAAACACCTAAATATTACATGAAACGACAAACACATCACATTTGACAAAAAATCTTTTTTTTTTTTGCAATGAACTGCAGTCCAGTCCTTAGCACTAGTTGTAAGTGTGGTTTGTCCTACAAAATCTCACATTCTCATAAAAAGTGTCACTTTGGGCATTCAGAAAGGTGGCAACCATACACTATGAGTAGTTGTACAAAAGCAGTATATGAAGTCAGACAACAGACATACAAGAAAATGATGTACTTTGTGTTGATTTGCCATGAAAGACGAGGCATCAGAGAGTATGAGGTGATAAACAGGATAGGATAGTAGTTCTATCACTGCTCTGACATTGTTGCAATGTGAGCAACTTGGAATGGTAACCACAGTTTGAATGATATGTAGGCTTGTTAGGTTGTCAGAATGGGACTCTGCCACTCACGAGGCATTACAGTGTTAAAATTATGACAAAAAGCCTAGACAGTATCATTTTGGTTATTTGTTGACAGATAACAGTGGAACCAGGCACAGATGCATAAAGTAGAAAGAGAAAGAAAAGTGGTTAAGAACATATCATACAATGCAATAATCACCAAAACGTATCATGTATGCAAGGAAGTAAACTTGACTAGTAGACAGACCACACAAAATAAATTATAAAGGAATAGATGAGTGCATCTGCTAATGTTTGAACTTTGTATCACTCATGCTTCTACAGAAGTAGTAGCAGCCAGGTCATACAATCCGGGCATGTGTCTAGTATTTAGAAATTGGCACACTAACACAGAAAATGGAATGAGCAGAAGACTGTGCCTGCTAATGTTTGAACCTTGCAGCACACCCTTTCCCCCTCAACATCCACAGTCAAAGCTGGCACATTCTCTGAAAGCCAGACTAGAAATGTAAACAAACACCAGAATCAAAACAAAAAATCCCTTTAAGGTTTAAAGCTGCAGTTCTTGCGGTACAGTGTTTGATTCCCTCAGCCCACCTACCTACCATGTAACGTTAAGCAAGCCACTTAACCAGAAACTGCTGCCGGGTCACCCCTGAAAAGGGACTGTGTGTCCAGTGGGCCTAACTGGTTAAATAGGATTATTATTATTAACATACTCATCATTCGCTAAAGCATTATAGACCCTTTGGTACACCCCACATGAATTACTAAAGGAATCCATTTCTTTACTACCATGCCACAGTGCATTAAAAACATTGCAGCACAAATTTGCTTTGCAACTGTTCTAAGGCATCAAAAGTACTAAAAAGTACTACCCCCTCCCAGTCTAAATCATAAGTATTTCTCCTCTATCCTCTCTTTCCTCTGCTTTCATCAGATTTTTGTCTGCTACTTATACTTATGTTCTGGTCCTGACCAACCACACCTTGCCCTGTAACTAATATTAGACTCCCCTTCTACCACCATGCCTCTGATTTCATATTCTCCCTCTCCTACCCCTTTCCCTTGGTTGTACTGTGCATTATAGTCTCTAAATTACCACCTTTGATGGTGATGAAATGGTTGTGATTTATATATAAATTTGTAAAGAGTCCTAACCCAACTATTATGTCAGACTTAAAGCATTGTTATAATTCATAATCAAATTTATTTCTAGTTGTTTGTGTTACTTATGTTAGTGCAAACACCACAGGCAATGAAATGCCTGGGAATATATACCTACATAAAAAAGTACTATTCAAAACTGTGACAATGTCTGCCTTTAATTTTACTCATCATGTTTAATCTCTTACTATGTAAGTCAGTTGGCCATTGCTGTCACTGAATATATGTGACTTTTTCACACTGCGCCTTATCTTGTAATGGACTCTGCCAGTCAGTAAATACACCCCCCCCCCCCAAAAAAAAAAAAATAAAGACATTTTACATATATAACTACTGTCTGCATCAATGTTGCAGTTACATTTGAAACACAACCAAAAATACTAACCTTATATTTCAAGTTCCTGCACTAACAGACAGCAGTTATACAGTGTCTCTCAAAGATGAACATAAATAAAAATGAACATCAAACTTAATACAAATTTCATCAAAAAGGACTGTACCTGGGATAATATTGGAATAGACTAAATGAATGATGTTATATATGGAATTATAGTCTTGTCTGGTTGGCAGTTGTACTGCTAACCAATGTTCTGACTGTGGGATGAACTTTTCAGTGTTATTTTTCCCAGCAAGGATAAGCAAGTCTAATTTGAAATTCAAGCCAATGAGTGTCAAAAGTCAGTTATCACAAAGACTGACAAATGATTACAGGCAAGTGAATGAATGAATGGAAGTCCAGATATGACAAAACATGCATCTACAAGCCCATGAAGGCCAAAAAAATGGGGTCTTTGACTCAGCAGCTTGACTATTAAGAAGACTGAAGGTTTCTTGATATGGCTGTTTTGTGAGAAACAAGCAAAATGCCACGGTTTTAATACTAGGAGGAATACAACAGTTGAGAAGGTGAATGGAGAAGTCCAAGTGTGACTATGCTTATGGATGACATACATGTGACCATGGTGCATGACAGGGGAGAAAGTTCTGCACCATAACATTAGATCTGGATGAAAAGGTCTATTCTCATAAACTTTGTTGTGCCTTTCGGCTTTTCCTGGTTAGGGGTCGCCACAGCGGAACTCCGGTCCGCTAATGATTGGCAGTAGATTTTTACGTGCCGCGTTGCCAGCCCTGATGCACAAACTTCAACGAAGGTACACCCATTCATGCATGTCTCCATGCAGAAGATGCTCTAGCTAAGAATCAAACCGGACGTCTTACTGTGAGGCAACAACGCTACCGCAGCACCACCACCGCAGATCATACACTACTAGGTCTAATGGCAGCATGGCTTAGGCAGCTTGGCATCTGAAAATGACAAAGGATCTACCCATAATTGTCTGCAAATAAGTTTCATCTCCAGTTCTCTTTTAGCCTTTGTTAACATCACAGTGTCACAAAATATCCCTCCAGATCTTGTCTAGGCTAAGATAGGGTAAAGAAGTATGGTCATGTTGATTGAGATAAACCTGTTCAATGGATCTACATACCTGTCATAATACTGGAATTCATCTATGAGATTACAAGGACCATACCCATCAACTATTAGGGCATAGTCCTAAGCTTACCTTCATAGCTGGCCCTCTCCATAGAAACATTCACTTACGTATGCAGCCCTGAAGAAAGACCTAGCTTGTAGTGCCTTGCAAAGTGTTCAGAGAAACCCACATAGTGGTTGCAAATATATCATCCAAGGGTGCATTTCTAAAAAAGGCTGGAGAAATTGCAATTGGTCTGGTTGAGTGAGCCCTCAGCTCAGAACCCAAAGACTTGCAGTATGCTTGATAAGAAACACTGATACAATCAGTGTGATTTTAGACACTTTGGATCCCAACTTATTTGGGAAATAAATCAATGAGAATCCTTTCTAATAATTTCTAAGGAATTTAGTTCTGGCCAGCAAACTCAGAGCTGCCTGTGATCATTGATTCTATGTGGCAGTTTCCCTACGTACAAGAATAATTCAGAAAGAAACTAAGTATATTAATGAATTGATTCAAACTGGTTTCAGTTATCTTGGGCATGACAGGTGAACCAGTTTGCAAGGGCACTCAATCCTTGATAAAGACCAATAAAGAAAGATACTGACACACAAGGTCTACTGCTCAAGATGACATTCTGTAAGACGTGATGACCATAAGAAAACGTTTTTTCAGGCTACTTACTTTAAATCCAAATTAGAAGATGGTTGAAGTCAGTAAGACTCAAATTTTCTAATACAGACACAAAATAGTTTATAATATAAATACAGAGAAATAAAATAGAGATTGGATGCAATTACATACACATATGTAGTATTGAAATAGGGTACATACTGTGGAAAAAAATAGCAGATTAAGGCTCCAGAATGCTAAGTCACAGTAGACCTTCTGCCCTATATATCATCTCCCCAACCCTGATGCAAACATGCTTGTGGTAACAATTGCAACTGTGATTTGGGATAGAAAGGTTCTGCCCAGAGATAGGTATGATGTATGCATCCACCAAGATAAACTAATGTTGTAGGTCTTAGACAAGCTGACTGAAAGAGACTGAACAACACAGTCGTTTCAGAAACCATTGTAGAGATCAGATATAAAGCCCAGCATTGGGAGCCATGTAAATTGAGTCTTTGGGGAAAACTGGAAGCAGATGACGTCTGTGTCTGAGTGATCTATTTTACAGTGTTCTGGAGAAGGATTCTTTCAGGTGGAGAAAAGTAATCTTCAGATCATGGCGTCTGTCTTGCATCAAATTAATGTCAATGTCTGAGTGGGCTCTATCTGGGATTTCATAGTATTTACTGTAATACCCACAGCCAGGACCAGCTTTAATAGGATTTCTCGGGTTGAAATTAGACTATCCATCTTTGGAGAATCTAGTAAACAGTCATTCAGGTACAGAAACAACTTGACACTGTACATCCACAGGTTCACTCCAACTACTGTTTTATTGGGAACTAATAAAACAAAGCCTAAGTAGTAACTTGATTCTTCACTGGTCTTGTGTGAGATGTCTGGGATGGTTCTTTGCCTTAAGAGGTTTAACACCTCTTTTCTTGCCACAGTTATCTGATGGGGTAGAACATTTGATGAGGGCAACATAGCAACATAAGAGACTCTAGGGTATTAAGGTCCTAAAGCACATGTTCCATGTGATGGACAGCCTTCAGAGATGAAGTGTTTGGTAATGTCTTAGGAATTAGTCTGCTGTCTTCCCAAAAGAAGGTCACAAATTCCCTGGTTTTGCTGAAGATTACCATGTTTTGGACTGGCAATTGTTCTGAAATATACCATGACCCTGATGATTTCTCCCTCATTATTCCTTGGCTATTGATCACACAAAAATTACAGCTGATGAGAGCTTCACGGCATTAAGGAAATTAAGTTTTGGACAGTTATAAATTTTACTCCAACATCCCTAAAGACTGTCCTCTCTTATTTCACCATTTCCAAATCAGTTATAACTGTGGGCCCATAAGCACTGACCTAGTAAACTGGGGCTTTAAGAAAGTTCACCTTAGTATCCTTGGCAAAATTGGCATGATGCAGCCATATGTAGTGGTGATGATTTTTGGCAGTTACACACTTCCAGCATATTTCATGCTAGGTACACATTGATGTTGGGACCTGGAGACATGGTTGGCATCTAAAACGATATTTTGAATTTCATGTCTGTGTCAGGCAACACTTCTTGTGCTCATCCAAAACTATATTTTGAATTCCAAGTCCCAGTCAATCAACATTTTCAGTGACTAGCTCAGCTCATCAGCCAGCTGTCAATGGAAGTACCACTCATTGTACAAGTAGTTCACTGTCATCAGAGTGACAGTGCAGGATGTATAAACATGCTTCTCAACATTTTCCACTGCCAATGATGCTCTGTATCTGGGATGGACAGCAGGTCTCTGCAGGGTGGGAGCCTTTTCAAGGGATACTGCCATAACTATGGCACTCATTTTGTCTGTCTACACCCAGCCTTTGGGACTTCACAAGACTTTGCTTGAATTCTTCAGTACGGGTGCCATAACATCAGTGTTTTACAGAGCTATCCTTGTGACCACCAAACTATTTTGTTGACTAGAAATCATCCAAGAAAATGACTGAGTGGAGTGGAAGGCATCCTGCAAAATGTGCAGAAGAAAGGTAGTGTGGTCAGGTCATCCCCCTTTTTTCTCATCTTGCCCAAATCCTCCCTATGCTTGGGGTCATGAAGGAGAGGGGAGATAATGGGAGAGAGCAATCAGCATCTTCATTCTCATCTTCTGTGGCTATTCATTTTTATTCACATCTAAGTCTGACCTAGGAATCCATCTTTTCTCCTCATGCACTTGTGCTTCCCAGAGTACATTGGGGAGGCATCAGAAGATGAGGAAAAAGACTTCATTGCAATGCATGCACCTGAACTAGTCTGCACAGATCCACTGACTACCCCGTCATGGTTATACAGTGGGCAAAAGACAAATATTCCAGGCCAAGAAACAATAAAAAAATGTTTTGAGCAAAATTTAAAATTTGTACAGGCACCAAAAGTATTAAGTGCAGTGCAGGCTGCAACAATGGCATCAATGTGGGGACTGATGATATAAGCCTGGTTTGATGGGAGAACCCCAAACCAATAAGGCTGAGCTCCACTGTGGCCAAAGCTAGGACTGAAAAAATCATCCCAACATCAACCTTGAGAACTTGACCCTGCATGTTAAAGTTGAGACATCTATCAATACCAAGGAGATCATCAAGGGAATTGACCCCAAAGATTACAAGGACAAACCTCATATCATTATCAGAATCCCCAAAGGAATCAGAGCCAAAATTAATGTTTATGGGTTGAACTAAAGTCATAGTGCTGAAAGTTAACTTGACATCAATTGCACTGACATGAAAACAGTCAATTCCTGTGGCAAAGTCAACATTAAGGGCTGCAACATAATGGCTCTGAGCCTAAAGTCCAGGCTGCAGTCAAGATCAAGAATGGTGAAGATGTTCATGGCTGTGCCTGTAGTTCAACTGACTGCAAATCTGGGACCACAGCCAAGATTAGGCCAAGTGAATAGAATCTACAATGAGAAGAAAGGTTGAGCAGAGAATAAAGGACACTGTTGGCCTCATTATGGGGATGGGAGCTACAGACAGCATCTCTGCTTGAACTTTGCAGAATGCCTCAGCCATTTCTGTTTTTCTGAACACCAAAAACAGTAGCATGACTAGATGGAGACTATTTCTGAAACAATAGCAAGTCGGTCCCTACAGTGAATATAAAGAAATATTCACCATAGCTTAAAAAAATACGTATAAAACAAGTTAATGAAGTGACGGAAAACAAAAATCAGTAAGCACTTTCATGATTACAAATCGCTTCTTCAGACTTATTCTAATACAACTCAAGTAAGACTTTTAAATCAATTACCACAAATCAGAAAGCAGCTTCAATCGCTATTTACATACATTCCTTTAACTACAAAAACTGTTAGTCAGTCTCAAAAGAAACACTCCTACGGAATCTGAAGGACCTAGGAAAGGAGGATATGTCTTCACATCTGATAAGAAAGAAACACGAGATACTTGACTTCTGGGTCTTTTAGAGCTAGGAAGTGAAAAGGAATCTTTATACAGATAATCCCTTTCAATTTGACTTCTGACTGACGTCTCTAGTTTATATTTTTGGCATGTTTACTCTCACTATGCATATCTTTATCTTTTGGCTTGTCAGACTTCGGCTCACAACATTAGATGATCATAAATAAGAGGTTGAAGTCAAAGCCCCTTCCATAGCTGCCTGGAAATGTTTATATTTCTCCAACAAATTTTTTTCTCTCCAACAAAAGTTTATTTTTCTTTTTTTTAACTGTAACTGGTGTTAAAGAAGCACTTATTTCAAATTCTTCATCAAAGTATTTCACATCGAAATAAAAGAAGTTTAGAGAACTCCCATTTTAACACCTTCTGAATACTTGGTTGACCAGCACATTGTACTTGGCTGTCACATCTTAGCAAAGACCAGCAAATTGTACCCAACACCAGTAATGTGAAATATTTTATAGAGAATTCAAAATTAGGGGTTGGCATAATGGTTAACGTATTTACCTCTGAGCTAAGAGGAACGGGAACTGATTTTCACCAAATTAAACTGGTTAGGTTTACAATGGCCTACAAGGCAGCTAGCCTAGTATTTGCCTTTGAGAATATGGACTCACAACAGAAATTATACACACACCAACTACTGCAAGTCAACAAATGTTCAAAGCAATAGCAAGAAAAAAAACCCTATACAATAATACAGATCAGGCAGCATCGCCTACATATTAATGTAGTTGAGACAGTATCACTGCATGAAGTTTGTAGAAAGAAAATGGTAGACAGAGAATATCAAAAGAAACACTTCCATGACACAAAGGAATGAAACCCTGACTGTGACCCAAACAACCCATGCTCAATTAGCAGCACAGGAGCTGGAGGGTATGGTGCAGGGATATGGGAGTGAGTAGCTATTGTAGTCTCACCAGTCCTGCAGAAAGGAAGTTGGCTCTTGCTCGCCTCTTGACTAACACCAAGAGAGAGCACTAGAGGTTTCACCAATACAACTCAAGTCTGCAGAGCATAGACTGTTTGAGGTGCCAGAGGCTGGCATGCATGGTGAGGCATGCAAGCTTCCCAAGATCATCAGCATTAAGTGTACTGTAGTCAGCCATTGTGGGCTTTTGGAGTTTTGAGGGAGAGAAAGGAGAGATCACGGGGTCCAGTCTGGTCTGCTCCCTCCTGTCAAACTTTCACCTCTCTTGGAAAATGGGTATGTTGAGTAGGCCATCTCATCTTGCCTAGGCAGGAAAATGTCTGTCTTTTCTACCTGTGAGAAGAATGAACTGGAAAAATGACAGCCACTGGACAAAATATGATAGATGGAGAAGAAACAAATTAATAAAAATGCATTTCAACAGCTATATTAAAAACAGAACAAATCATCAATGTGAAAGGACTGACAAAACACCTCAAAGTAGTTGATGGATAAAGATAGGGAAAACACTGAGTAACTACGAAAAAATGGAATGAACTTACCTGTCATACAGTAAGATAGAAAAAGCAGATAAATTTTAAAGAAAATGTAAACTGATCAATTTTCTTGACAATGCAAACAAAGCCTAAAGTAGCCTTGGGCTTTTTCTACGAAACAAACAGTGCAAGAGAGAGAGAGAGAGAGATCTGGAAAAGAAGCTTTTCTGTAGATAAAAGCAGGGGGACAGTAGTCTGGTAAAGTTTTAGGTGTTGAGCTGCACAAGTCCTGCCAGTCTTAGTCCTACTAGTAGACAAGGAAGGCCTGCTTCATCTCAGATCTGGATTTGCAAGATGATCAGGGTGGATACTCAAAGGAACTGTGGGTCAGCAGTATTACTTGATTACTACTAACTTTCCACTAGTTACTGCTTGAGTTCTGAGAGTAAATAAGAGAGAGCTTCTATGCCCAAGTCAAATTAAGTCAGCCACACAAGTCTGATAATAAATAGCACATTTTTGTTTTAGATTTCATGAAACCAATCATTTCTGCATTAAACAGGAAAGTAAAACAATATTTATATTACTTACACATTTTGTAGCTGTAATCTTCACTGAACTGGTGATGAATGCGTTACCATTGTTCAAGCTCACTTGGACATCCATAGTTCTAAAATAAATAAATTCTAGTTAATATAGAAAGCAAGAATGTAAGAGAGAAATTCTTACTCAACTGATGCTATTTTGCAGGTGTGCACTTCGCTTTTCCTCATATTAATAACTTGTATGCAAACTGATTCCATCTGCCCATGCATATAAAATACAGACGAAGTCATCTGCACAGTTGTAGCATGAAGTAATGTCTCCTACTGGGAAAATGATTCTTCAGCTCCTGGACAAAAAAGCCTCTCTGCCCAATACTGACATTCCACTTTTGGTTCCTGCACTATGCTACAAACTTTGCCCAACACACGCTGACAATTTTTGTCTACTATTTCACAGGGGCACTACTATGGCTAACTCACTGCCAGCTGCACACAAATACATAAACTAATTACTACACTGTACTTAATGCTTTATTCTTCTTTCATCCCTGTCTCAGGCAACCACACTGCTGTGCCCGCTCCTAATTTTCACTAAATTCCCCTATATAAGACAGACTGGATTAGTGCACATATGTTGCTGCTAAATTTTGCAAGGAGCCTTCTCCCACCATCAGCTCTGTGGTTTATGACTTCCTTTTCTAAAGAACTAAAAATCTGCATCTGCTTTACAGATGTTATAGTGCTACTTATATTATACTTCAGCTTGCATTGCATTTTCAAGACTGATTAAAAATGGTTCTCTGAATGACCTAACAAAGTTGGCTTTTAATAGAATCCTCAGAACATCTCAGACTGAGCATATCATTGAGTACATCCTATTACTGAATACTGTAAGCATATACAAAACTAATTCACTAAGCAAGTAGTGTGATGTAGTCAATGATCTTATAACAAGAGAAATGGATATCTATCACTCTAGTCAGTTCCATACAGATTCCTTAGGTGTGATTTAATCCTTTTTTTATAAATGCTTAAATGATGATATACAAAGGCTGAATTATAAGCACTGAATTTAAGCACAATATAACCACTAGGAACGACTTTCTGGTTAAATTATTGACACTGACATTTAAACTAAAATGTACATTGTTTCATTCTAAAAGTGGTAGGTTGTGAAACTACTTGTCACTATATATATATATATATATATATATATATATATATATATATATATGTGTGTGTGTGTGTGTATATATATATATATATATATATATATATATATATATATATATATATAAGTTAATGAACTGCAGACATTTAAGTTACTGTTATATTCATGGTATAAAAATATTATCTATGCATCAAAGATTTCAATTACAGCCTTATAATTCCTAAATTGGGAAACTACTTTATTGAATCATTTCACGATACGGAAGTGATTTTCTGGTTATGGATCTAGACTTTGTTACAAACCTTTCCACCCCTCATGTAACCATGACTGAACGAAATGATAAAATGGCATAATGCAAATATTTTACAAACCAAACTCTAGCATTTTTTCCTTTTTTTTCTCTTTCCACTCTCATTATCTCCCTTGCCTCTGACACTTAGTTGGCTGATTTCCTCTGCTTTTCTTCTAGAGGCAAGGGTCAGTTTTCCAGGGAAGAGATTGTCATCCCACAGATAGGTTGTACAAAACCTTATCCCCTTTGTACTTGCTCCAGGCTTGCTTGTTTTTGGTGACAAGAACTACTAAGAACAAATGTCCCCGCCTCCATAATGATGTGCCTATATAATCTCCCACTCTCTTAATAGCATGCAATAACCATTATGAATCGTGGTCATACCTCCTCTAAAGTCCCACCCCAAATCAGAGTGAAGCATGGTCTTCCCTCCTGTAAAGTCCTACCCCAAATCACTGTGAAGCATGGTTTTACCTCCTCTAAAGTCCCACCCCAAATCACTGTGAAGCAAAAGTACCACCCCTACTGTTGCCTGGGATACACTCTGACTTATTCTTTCATAACACATTGGCAGCATGGCAGCTACATTCCATGCCAGAACCCATCCTTCCCCCTTCCTCCTGAGAGGCAATATCAGCTCTTATAGTGCCATAGCAGCACAGTGAACCACCGTCATCTGGATTATAGGCAGGGCTACATCCCAAAATGCCACAGAGCATGGCAGCTCTGCAGGAGCGGCCCTAGGTCAACTGGTAACCTAGGCAAAAGGGCTCCATAGCACCCCCCAACTCATTACCTGGCGCCCCAATCCTGGTATACCTACACCAAATAAATACTGGAAAAGTGCCCCTGCTAGACTGGCGTCCTAGGCGGCCGCCTAGTTGGCCTATGCCTAAGGCCGGCCATGCAGCTCTGGCATTTTAATGAAAAGTGTTCTGACAAGGTTCAGTGGGGTTTTCCTACATTTTTATTCATTGATTCTGCAAGCATTTTTTTCTTCTTCAGTGGGATGTATACCACACCATACCATGACTATGACTAAGGAACAGAGTGCTCCTTTCTGCCAAGGAAATTGTGCAGGTATAACACACCTACAATGGGGAGTGAACTCTGAACTCTAAAGCTAGTATAAGAGGTATACAAAGGCATGTTTTTCCCCCATGATGACATTCCATAAGAAAAAAATGGTATACAACTTTACATCTGTTCCATGAAGTACTTCCATTTTTATGGACTGGTTTATTATTGATGCATGATCAGAAGGCAGTAGGAAAATGAACAGCAAGTATTCAGAGAGACAAGGAAAGCTCAGCTTCAATAATATCAGCAAGAAATGCAATAAAAAGCTGCAAGATACCATTCATCTATTTACACACACACACACACACAAACACACACACACACACACACACACACACACACACACACTACCCTACCCATTAGTCTTATTTGCTTTTGAGCTTCTTGCCCTGGCCCTATCTCCACCTTTCTCTCATGTTCTACCCTACACATTAACTTCCTCGCTCTCTTTCAAATATGTCTTTCCATAATTTGGAACTTTTTTCTTACGCATGTATTCTGAAAAATATTTTCTGCTTTGTGATTATATGTGCAAATGCCATATAGATTAATAATATTTTGACCATAATACTGGTTAACAATGGCCTCCGTTCCAGGGTTATATCTTTGTAAAAGATCTATATACTATTTCTCTGGTCTATGATGTAAACATTTTGTGTATAATGCCCCCATCGTCATGATGATGTGCCTATGGAGTGTATAGCTGTACTAAGTGTGCATACAAGCACTGCCTTCCTAACAGTATACAAGCACTGCCTTCCTTTTACTGTCTTGGAAGGTGTGAAACACAGAAACAGTAGCATGTTTAAGTCTCCCAGGCTTACGGTGAGTAATTTGTGTCAAGGACTCTGACTACCCCCCCCCACACACACACACACACACACACACACACACACACACACACACACGGATCTGTAATCCGTGCAATTTAATGTCGATTTAAAATCAAATTAGTGCCTCTGTCCAATATTCTCTCTTTCCTTTGCTCCTTTCACACTGGTACAAGGCACTGTGTGCTCACTTGCAGAACTAAGGTCACTTACTGCACAAATCATCGCTTGCATATGTGCTCCATGCAATATGTGAAAGATTTACATTTTTTGTTGCATAATGTATAGCTTTGCTGTGCGATAGTCATGCACTGTACAGGTATACTGAAATAGTGTCTGTTTATATAAGAATGTTTTACCATGATATATTAGGGTATAGCTTTGAAGTGGTAGCCCTGGCATCAGTATATTACTGAATTATAATATACCAGAATGCTTTACCCTGAGTTATGCATTGCATAGTTTTGCAACAGTAATAGCCCATTATTGTACAATCTGATTTGAGTGTTGCACTGATAACTACTGTAGAGAGTGATCCAGACTGCAAATGCTGTATGCAATAATCAGATTGTAACAATGCCCTCATAAAATCACCATTAAGGAAACAGATTTCAAATGCTTATGTGCAGAATTCTGAGTTATACTGCATTAGTTGGTGCACTTATCCTGCGTTCTCCTTGTATAATGTTCCATTCTTTTCTGACTCTTCCAGCTAATACAAGACTTTCTTTCTGAAACACCCTCCTTTATGCTAACAAAATAAATAAATTAAAAACAATAAAAAAACCCTGAATACTGTTCACACATCCTGAGTTCTTAGCAGTCACAAAGGTATAGTTTTAGATTGATCTCGGACTGCACCACTGTGATGTTGTTTAGGGCTACTGCATTATTCATTTATGGCTAATAGTGGATTGCTGTTCTTAGGTTCATAGGTAAGTACTAGGCTATCTGCCCGAGGACATCTATAAGCCTAGCCAGAATGTGTTGGCATCCATCGTCCCCTTAGATTAGTTCCCTGTGCCTCTGTGCAGCAGAGCCATTAGTTCCCTATGTATCTGTCCAGCAGAGCCACTGCAGTAATCCATGGGGTAGATTTTCTGTTTCCCATCCACTCGTCAAGGTTTCTCATGAAGAGTGTTAGTGAGGGGCTCTGCCTAATGTAGATTGTAATCCTGCTCCAAAGCATGGAGAGTCCCTGGGACAGGAATCTATCCCTCCAGCACATTCTATTTATCGTTGTGGTGAGGTTTAGATCCCTAGACCGTGTAGCTCACGAGGATTTATTTATTTTTTTTTAGGTGGAGCATATCCATCAATTCTGGGTTGGAGGTGGCCTTGTATGTCAGGCAGAGATCACCTCTGAGTAAGTGGTATGCAACCGAGTACAGCTGGAGTTTCTTCAGTCTGGCTGCATAGGGCATCTCTTTGAGGCCAGTAATCCTCTTGGTGAGGTACTTCTGTGGTCTTTCCAGCTGTTGCAGGTATCTTGTAAGGTACATCCCAAATGGGACGTTGTACTCTATGATGGGTCTGATGAGTGAAGAGTAGAGGGGCACAATAACCTCTTTTGTTCTAAATGCAAGCCCTTTTGTGATTGGGTGGGCCACATAGAAGGATTTTCTAACCACCTTGGTAATATGATTATCCAAGGAGAGATTGCTATCTACTTGGGTCCCCAGATCCTTTATTATATTTTCTGTATTTAGGGGATTACCACATATGTGGTAGTTCGCGGGTACTTTGTTTTTTCCAAAGTGGGTGACTATGCACATTTTGGCATTTAGCTTGAAGCCATGATTTTGACACCAGGTATCTGTCTCAGTGAGACCCTTTTGGAGGATGTCTGTATCAGCCAGGGAGTCAATTATGGCCCCCAGTTTGCAGTTGTCTGGAAACTTGGTCAGCCATAGTCCTCCTGTGCTTGCCTGTACCTCTAAGAAGTATATACCGAACAGGAGGGGTCCCAGGACTGAGCCCTGGGGGACGCCACTTGTAACCAGTTTAGAGTCAGGCCTAGAGCCTGCAACTCTCACCGTGTGGATTCTATCCATGAGCCAATTGGCAACCCATCTCATGACGTAGGGGTTTATGTTCAGGCTGGTGAGCTTGTCTATAATACCAGAATGGGGAATGGTGTCGAAAGCCTTTGCGAGGTCTAGATAGGCTGTGTGGACCTCCTTTTCCTCATCTAAAGCCTTGGTAACTGTCTCAAAGAAGTCCACCAGGTTTAGGAGGCATGATCTGCCCTTAAAGCTAAACTGGGTAGGGTCTAATGTTTAGAGGTTCCCAATGTCTCTGTTAATGAGTTCCATGATAATGCGCTCCATAGCCTTGCAAACCAGGCTAGTCAGACTTATAGGGAGATAGTTTCCAGTGTCCATTGTAGCTCCACCTTTGTGGAGTGGGATAACTATTGCTGTGCACCACTCTATGGGTATGTAGCCTGTACTGAGGCTGAGTTTGAACAGTTTGTTTAGGTGAGGGGTTAGTTCATTTTGGAGCTCATGTAAAACACAACCTGGGACACTGTCTGGTCCCATTGAAGCTGTGTTTTTGGCTTTGGACAGGTCTGTTTTAACCTGTGTGTCAGTGATTGCTGGGGCTCTACATTCTTCTGGTATCATTATGGGCCCTTTAGGGGGTGGGGGGGTTTGCACTAAACCTGTCTGCCAGAAAGTTGGCAATATCAGTCGGTTCACTGTATTTTGTGCCATTCTGCACTAACTCAGAGCAGATCTGAGAGGTTTCTACTTAGGTTCTTGAGCCTTGCCTAAAAAAGGCACTATGGGGGTGGGAAAAGCCTTGGCCAGTATTCTAAAGCCTAAGGGTGACAGGTGCAAGTCATCTCTTGCGAAGCAACGTGGCTTGTCGAGCATGTCATCCTAGATACTGGATCCCCTTTGAATGACAACAGAAACTTAGCCAGTTCTTGAAAATGATAATTTTTTCTTTATACTGTGGCATCATTCTTGGTGAGGGCAGGATGCTACTCAGGATCAGGGTCATACTGGCCTGGGCTAAGTTATCAGAGATCTCTTCCAGGTCTCTTTTCATGTAGTCCAGGGAGGTAGATCTCAGGTCATTCACACCAACATGGACAATGACAGAGTCATAGGTTCATAGGTTTATACTAGGCTATCTGCCCTAAGGCATTTATAAGCCTAGCCCAAATTTTTGTGGCTTATGCCACCCCTTATATGAAAAAATACTGTGCCCATTAGTTTGTTGTGCCTCTGTCCAGCAGTGACACAGAGATGATTCCCGGGATAAACCTACGATCTCCCATCCACAGGTCAAGATTTCTCTTGAACAGAGCCAGCGAGGTGCTCTGCCTCACATGGACCGGGATTTTATTCCACAGCATAGGGAGTCTCTGAGTGATAAATCTATCCCTCCAGCACATCCTATTTATATCCGTGCTAAGGTTTAAGTTGCTTGCTCTAGTGGTTTTGGTGGATTTGGATTTTTTGAGGTGGAGCATGTCCATTAATTCCAGGTTGGACATGGCCTTGTATGTCAGGCACATGTCACCTCTGAGCAGACAGTATGCAACTGAATAGAGCTGGAGTTTCTTCAATCTGGCAGCATATGACAGATTTTGGAGTCCCTTTATCCTTTTGGTGAGGAACTTTTGGGGTCTCTCCAATTGCTGCAGATGTCGGGTGAGATACATCCTGAATGGGGCATTGTACTCGATCATTGGTCTGATAAGTGAAGAGTACAGGGAACAATGACCTCACTAGATCTGGATGTGAATCCCTTCATGATCAGGTGGGCAATGTAGAAGGTCTTTCTAACCACTTTAGCAATGTGAGTGTCAAAAGAAAGGCCACTGTCAACCTGGGTCCCCAGGTCCCTGATAACCTCTTCTGTGCTTAGTGGATTGCCACCTATATGGTAGCTTGGGGTTACCTTGTTTTTCCCGAAGGGTATGACTATACATTTTTTGGCATTTAACTTCAGGCCATGGCTCTGGCACCAGCTATCTGTTTCCATGAGTCCCTTCTGAAGGATATCCGTGTCCGATGCACTTTCCACTATGGCGCCCAGTTTGCAGTCGTCTGCAAACTTTGTCAGCCAAAGTCCTCCCATGTTGGCCTGTACTTTTGAGAAGTAGATGCCGAACAATAGGGGGCCAAGGACTGAGCCCTGTGGAACACCACTTGTGACCGGCTTGGAGTCTGACATAGCGCCAGCAACTCGAACACTGTGGGTTCTGTCCTTAAGCCAGTTTGCAACCCATCTTGTGACATATGGGTTTACATTTAAGCTGGTAAGTTTTTCTACAATACCCGAGTGGGGTATTGTGTCGAAAGCCTTTGCAAGGTCAAGTTAGGCTGTATGGATTGCCTTTCCCTCATCAATGGCCTTGGTGACTGTTTCGAAGAAGTCGACCAAGTTCAAAAGGCATGATCTGCCCTTGATGAAGCCAAACTGGGTCGGGTCCAATGTCTGCAAGTCCCCTATAGCTTTGTTTATGAGCTCCATTATGATCCTCTCCATAGCTTTGTAGACTAGACTTGTTAAGCTTATGGGGCGGTAATTACCAGGGTCCATAGAGGCATTGCCTTTGTGGAGTGGGACCACAGTTGCTGTACGCCACTCCTTGGGCATGTATACTGTGGTAAGGCTGAGATTAAACAGCTGCCTTATGTGCGGGTTTAATTCCTCATTTAGCTCGTGTAGCACACAGCCGGGGACATCATCCGGTCCCATTGATGCTGTGTTTTTAGCTTTAGAGAGAGCAGCTTTCACCTGCACATTTGAGATGTCTGGGAGGCTACACTCCGCTGGGATAGTTATCTCTCCTTTAGGGGGGTAGAGGGGGGTGAAGTTTGCACTGAACCTGTCTGCCAGTATGTTGGCAATGTCTGTGGGTTCAGTGATTTTTGTATCATTTTGGACTAATTCTGAGCATATCTGGGAGTTTCCACCCAGGTTCCTAACATAGCTGAAAAAGGCCTTATGATTGTCCTTTGAATCCATGGCAATTTTTCTCTCAAAATTGGCCTTAGTTGATTTTATGAGTGCTCGTATTTTTTACTAATAATGATCAGGGTGACTTCCCTTTTATGGATTTTGTTCTATCATGTAATAGCTTTCTCCTCTTATTGTAAAGTTTGTTAATGGCTGGGGTCCACCAGACTGGACATTTGCCCTTTGTGGAAAGAGTCTTGGTTTTATTTGGGATTGCCTGATCCATGCGGTCCTGGAGGTGTTCATAGAAGGCATTTGTAAGGGCTTCCGCAGCTTGGGTTGTGGTTTCCACTGGCTCAGGGGCCTTGAAGGATACCACACCAGTCTTGAGTAGTGTGAAGTTTGCTTTAGAGAAGCTCTTCACTGTGGTCTTTTTTGTTTGGGGTGGGGGCGGGATGTGGATTTCCAGTGAGATTAGTTTATGATCAGATCTCACCAATGAGGGATATACTTCTGGTGTGGAGCATTTTGTCCCCATGTTTGTGATAATGAGATCTAGTATATTTTCTCCTGTCGTGGGAACAGTGACTAGCTGTTCCATGGCATTTGAATTTATGAACTCCAGGAACCGTATTGTATTTGTATCATATTTGTACTTGTTCTTGGGCGACCTGAGTGCTTGTGTTATGTGGTGGATCCTGGTGCCCGGCAGGCAGCTACCTGTAACCTTCTCCTTGTCCAGCCTAGTTAGTGGGACATCAGTGTGCCTGACTATAGAGTCACCTATCACTAGTGTGTTAGGTATGTTATTTTGCGTTAAGAGCTGTGATTGCGTGGCACACTGATTACGTGAAGTATGTGTTTCATGGTTTGTGATGGGGTGTGGAGGTTGCTTGGGTGTCTGCTTTGGAGGTCTCTGTTGCTTTTGCAGATTTTTATTTAGAGCCTCCGAGTACATTTTCTTGTATTTGTGTGTGTTATTTGCCAGTGTTGGTTTAGTAGGTCTATGTGAGACTGGTGGTGTGTTGCAAGGATTTTCCTTCTCCTCTTGACCGTCAGTTCCAGGCTTGGGTTGAGAGAGCTTTGCCTCCAGTTTGGCTGTATAATTGCATCTCTCACATATATTAGTGTTTGGTGGTAGGAGGAGAGGGTTGTCTGTGTACATGAGGCAGTAGTAACATTGCCTCAAAATGCCCAGATTCACCAGCTGGACTGGAGAGTAGACCTGAAACTTCCCTTTGGACATGCCTGAAAAGGTAAAGTGAGCTGTTTTACTGATTGGCTGGTAGGGATAAATAGAGAGCCTTGTCCTTCTGGACAGTATAGGCGGTCTAGTGCTAGGGTTAATTAGTGCTTGCTGTGAGTTTTGAGCAAGTGCTGGGCTGTGAAATGAATGGTTTGAGTGCTTAAGTTTTAAGTTTGTCTAGTTCCAAGGGAAAAATTGAAGAGTAGACTTTGTGGAGCCGGGAATACTTTAACCCTAGCTAACCGGCACTGCCCAGCATGCAAAAGAGCGCAAATGCGGTTTTTATACCAGGGAAATGAAAGAGATAGAAATTAGGCCATTGCCAATAAACTACTAACTTCTGGGCTGAAACCACTCCTCCAGGGACAGATAGGCTGCTCAAAGCTCCCCTCTCTCACAGGTGAACAGAGAAAACTTCCTTCTTTCCAAGTAAGGTATTCAACACAAAACTTGAAAACAATACCTGAAAACTGGACTATACTAGTTCAGAAAGGCAGGAAACAAGTATATATATATATATTTTTCAGAAAATAAAGCAGATACAATAAAAAAATCACTTTAAATGCACATAAATGGCTATCGCACTTTAGTGTGTAGCCTACAGCAGTTAAACAGATTATTTAAACACAAAAACAGCTTAGTTCATATGCAGGCAGCAAACAAGTACATTATGTAGCAGAAACAAGTTTTTTAAATCACAGAAATGCTAAAATATGGTATTTTAGGCGGAATTAGTTAAAAACAGCAAGAAAATGCAGAAAAATGATACTTAACTCCAAAGTCTCTCTTTTGTCTCTCTGCTGCTGTAGAACTCCACAGGACACCTGGCAGGCACTTGCTGAGCTGAATTCAAGCACAAAAAACCGTGCAAATGCGGTTTGTATAGCAGGGAAATGAAAGAGACAGAAATTAGCCCAAAATGGCCAATAAACTACTAACTTCTGGGCTACAGCAAACAAGGCGCACAAATTTCAGAAAGAAACGGATCAAATAAGCAGGCACAATAAGCCTTTAACCAGAAATTCCCAGCTCAGAAGGGCAGAATCTAGCCTCTCCTCCCACAAGAGTGTAGACCGCAAACCTTCTTAATGTAAAATAACTGGCCTGAAGCCCAAGTGCTTAAACCAGAACGAATGCGCTTTAGAATAACAGACACTGAGCCTTCAATCAGCAATTCCCAACTTAGAAGGATGAAGCTACCTGTCCTGCCACAACAATGCAGTCCACAAACCTTCTTAATGTAAAACAACTGGTCTGAAGCCCAAGTGCTTAAACCAAAAGGCTTAGAATAACAGTTACAATTTAATCAGGCTACTACCAAGCAGTAAGCAGAATAATACAACTGAGTACTTTTAAGAAGCAGCACAAGCAAAATAAGCTAACAAAGTGAGAAAAAACACAATTACAGTAAAGGCAGATGAATAAAGTGCATTTTTTTTAATAGCCATAGAAATTTCTGTTGTCTTATAACAGTAATGACAGATCAGTGCCCTACCACAGAATCCATGCTTATCACCTTAAACAATACTTAATGTAATGACTGGGTGGCTGCCTTCTCCTTCAGATAATTGATTATACACTTTCTGCTGCTGTTCTCAATCAAAATTGTTTGTTCCTCTCTTCTCTGTGAACTTTCTTGCACTTGGATTGTTTGCTTTGAAGCTGTACCTATCTGAGTATAACTCCCCTGTAGATTCATAATGTTTTGCAGTACTCAACTCTTTCCAAACAGCTCTACTGTAACTACAGTCTGATGAAGTAGCTTAACCTTTGTACGAAAGCATGTGTTAGACTATTGTTCCTATTATGTAACACTGCTCCACAAATAAGAGATGAGTGATTTCTTACCCAAGGAAAGTTCTGTAAAGTTAGCATAAAAGCACTGATTACTTTCCGCTGTCTTGGTGTTGGAGTGGTTTCTCTCTATGCTCCTCTCCTACCCCCAATTCTCTAGCCTATAGGACCTATGCACCAGAACTCCACCTACATCCCACCCTTTTTAATGGCATACATATAAATATATAGGCACACCCAGGGAAGAATAATACAGAAAACTCCTAAACCATCAATCTGAATTTAAGACCACCCTTATATTTACTGACTCCAGTGATCACATCTTACTGCACCCACCCCTCTCATCTGTCTACTCCTACCCCTCCTGTATTTGTTCCCTCACTATTTTAAATCCTGTCTCACTGATCAATCACTAAAACCTATATACCATGCTTCTCTTAAATATCATTGCATCCTTACTCTTTCTGTTTTATCACCTTACAAATTACCATGCATCACTTAATCTTACCCACATTTCTCCCGCTACCTGATTCACCTCTAACCATTCAAATCACCCCACATCACCATTAATTACTTCCAGTATACACAATGACTCACCCAGTCTTTACTTTAATTTAAATTACTAAACCCTCATATCCACTGCACAAAAATAAAATTCACTCAAAGTTGAACCAAAACAAGCTTACCAAACTTATCCATCTTTCTCTGACTTTGCACTTTGTGGGGATATTCATTGCAACCCTGGATCCTCCACCCATTCCCCACTAGTCTCCAAAACTCACCTTAAGCCATACTTACCTTCCTTACTTAGCCCACCCATCTCCTTTCAAAACATGGAACATACCACCATCACCAAAACTAAACCTGCGTACCTCAAAACTCACCCAAACTGCTTAAATTTATTTCCTTAAATACTCATAACACCCATAATAAAAATTCAAAATTCCATGCCTGAGTCTCCCATAATAAAGCATATATTTTTGCTGTAACTGAAGCATGGCTAAATCCCCATATACTTTAAAATGTCATTCCCTGGTAATACTATCACTAGGGTTGTTAGAATAGAATTGGAGCAGCTTTACACTGACTATCTTGAAATCCTGCCCTATAACAAACCTATTCCCAAATTCCATAATGCTGAGCCTCTTCATCTTAAACTAAACAGCTGTGTATTACAGTACTCTACAGTATATTCCCCCAGGCAATAATGCTACAACCCTGAAAAGCTAAACTGGATCTTACATACAACTTCTAATGAAAAGATAATCCTACGTGATATTAATTTTGATTGGCAGATTATCTCCACAAAATACCCATCAACTACCCTCAACCTATTTTGCTTGGCTCCACTAATTTTTCTCCCCAACACGTTATAACTATCCAGAAAACTGAGGCTCGTTTCTCGACTAGTTATTGGTATATGATCCCACTAATTATGTCTCCAGTGGCACCCTCTCTGACTCCCTGAGTAACCACTTCCCTGTATCTGCAAACAGACTCAGTACCCATCATATCAAACACTTAGAACTTCACATAACATCACTAATTTGAACCCTGATATAGTTAAGAGAATCCTATGTTCCTTTAACTGGCCTGGTCTGAAAAATATTCCACTCAATGAAGCTGTTCACAAATTTAACACACTATTCCTGAAAACCCTCAATGATCTGGCTCCCATTAGAACAAAACAAGTAAAGAATAACCATATTCATTGGTTATCTACTCATAGCAAGCACCTAATATGTGAAAGAGAGGGCTTGAAAAGAATGACTACAATGTAAATCTCTGCAAAACCTACAGCACTTCAAAGAATTATGCAAATATACTAAACAGATAAATGCAGACAAAAAAATCTACTACAGAAACTCCCTAGTAAATCAGTGTTCCAACCTAAAAAATTCTGGTCTTCTATTAATGACATACTCCATCCTGGATCTACGACTTCTAATCCTGCCCCAAATAACACTCCTTGTGAAACAACTGTTAAATTTAACACACATTTTATAGAAAGCATTAAAACAATTACAAATAGGTTTTCCACCTAACAATCTTGGCATACCTTCTTCTCAGATGGTAAACACTGCCCGTTTCACATTAAAACCCATCCAGACTTCCCACCCAAATAGCTAGCTACTCCTTAACCTGAAACTCTGTTCTTCTTCAGCAGATAATCTCCCAGCAGAATACCTCAAGCTAGTTTCCAGCTTTATAGTCAATTGTGTCCATTCTAATTAATAGATTTATCGAGGAATTGTGTGTTCCTTCTCTTTGGAAAAAATTCTTCATTCCCACCTCAAAAATGAGGAACTTCATTTGATATAACCAATTTCAGGCAGATTGCCATCTTATCTCCTTTTCAAAACTTCTGAAGAAGTACTTTCACAAACTACATGAACAAGTCCTTCAGGAAACGTTCCTGATCCCCACACAATATGGTGTTATACCCACCCATAGAACTAACACAGCTTTATTAACCTTCAGAAACACTGCTAAAGCAAGAGACAAAGACAAACTAATTTCATTTGTATTCCATGATCTCCCTAAATCTTTTGTTCTAGTCTCTTACCAAAAACTCCTCTGTCAACTGTCTTCCTTATGGCTATCACAGTCCACACTAACATGGTTTAAAAAACACTTAAACAATAGATAACAGTCCATTAAATGGCTCTCCACCTTTTCTCAATTCCTTCCTGTCAATACTGGCATACCACAGGGCACCATTCTTGGCCCTCTAGTCTTCAATATATTCACTACCAATCTACATAAATCCTCTCAGCAAGCATCCCTCATACAATATGCTGATGATTCGACCCTAAACATTCACTTCAGATCACCTATTAACCCCCCCCCCCCAAAAAAAACTAAATTACTTGCCTTTTTTCCAAAACCCCATTTCCATGGGAAAATAAACTTTATGTAGTTCCATGACTGAGTTACTTCATGTACAAAACTACTTGGCATGACAACTGAAGACAATCTTAAATTTCATTTACATATCCTTAACAGCATCAAGAAAATCCGTCAAAAACTAAGTACCCTTCATAGACTAAATAAATTCTTTACCGACTCTGTCAAGATGACTCTAGCTGCCACTTAGCTCTTACCCCCTTCTCCTATATGGAGCCTATATCATGACAAATCTACAAGCCTCGCTTAGTTCTAAACTTGAACAATGCTAAAACAAACTTACCAGATTGGTTGCAAAAAAACTTAACACACCCACCAATGTTTAGCTCTATAATCATTTAATTAGCCCAAACTTCCTCAGCACCTGTCTTGAAAGCAGCTCATCTTAATCCACAAAATTGTCTATACCACATTTGCCTGCCCAGCAATTAGCCTCACAATCCAATTATATCTACTAATCCATTCCCTTAAGTCAGACGACAAATTGCTTACCCTCTTCAAACCACAAAGGGCTGCTGGGGTCAGTCTCATTCCAATAATGTAGTTAGAATTTTAAATAAAATTCCTATATCAATTAGATCTATCTCACACCTTCATCTTTTCAACTCATTATTGAAAGATTTCTTCTCTGCCTCCTGGATTTGTCCCTGCTCCTTATCTTGGACATAACTTCTTATACCTCTTTTTAAAGTACTAAATCACTTAACCTGCTTATCCCTTTTTAACACTTCACTATTACAGTACCTAAACTACTATGCTTACTTTTAATTTAGCACATCCAATTTTTCATTCGTTTTGCTACTTCTCTATTTACATTTAAACTTGCTCATCACCTCTAATACCTCACTGTAATGTGCTTTTTAACTTACTCCTGCTTATTTTATATACCACCCTTCTATCTGCAAATTCTCAATATTAATGTTTGTGAATATTAAAACAAATTTTTTATACCTTTGACAACCCTGCTCTAGGCCAGTAATCAAGGAGCCTGAATCCTCACTACTGAGGCCAGTGAGGGTCGTTCACTTGGAACAAAAATAGATCCACACAGTATTTTCAGATGCAGCTCCCTGAATTTCCCTTAAGAGCACACAGGAAAAACACAGAGTCTCAGGACTGGGTTTCCCTGTCTCTCTCTTCAGGCTCCCAAACAAGACTTCCCATTCACACAGCTATGGAGTTGAGTCCTTAGCCAAGTCCTCATTTACCCTCTCTGTTAAAATCAGTGCTCTGTGTCCCTGCTCCAAGGAGCTCACACACAGACACACACATACACACACACACACACACACACACACACACACACACACACACACACACAGACACACACACACACAGACACACACACACACACAAACACTGAGATTTGATTTTCACAAACACACCTGGGAAAGGCTGGCACAGATTTACTAGCTATGCTCCCTCTGCCCCACCTATAAGGTAGGTATTGCCACTAGAACACTCCAAAGCCAGCTACTCTAAGGCTCTTACAAGGGTACCCAATTATACTAAGTAAAATTAACACTAATGCAAATGGTAGTATTTAACCAAAGCAGCAAGGCTTTCAGGATAAATACAAGTACCCTCAAAGGGTTAAAATATTCTCTAAAAGACCAGCCTCAATGAAAAGTTTAAATATATTTCAAAATAAATAGTAAAAGAACATGAACATATTAAATATCTATTTACAATAAACACCACAGTTTCAATCACAGGAAATATTAATAACACAGATGGATAAATTCACACAGATACAAGAAACAGTATTTAACCTAATCTCACTATATTTTCTTGACTTATCTAAAGAATTACTATTCCCTGGTTACTTACTAAAGCAAGACAAGATGAAGTGGGTGAGTGTAGTCTTCCTTCTTGGTCAGGGTTCAAAAACAGACTGCCCTGAGACTTCTGTCTCATCTAGTATTAAATCATCATTTTAGTGCTGGATTACCCAATGACATCACATACATCTGGTCATCTGACTCTGGTTCCCACACTACCCCACCTTTACTAAAAACTGCACCAGAATCTAGCATATACATGTTACCATAGACACAGATAGTACTTTGCTGAGATGTGTTACAGCATCTGGAAGCTATAAAACCATTTCAAAACTTCCACCTTTCCAGGATAGAAATTAGTTCACCCCTAAGACAATACAGTAGTCCCGTTTTTCTCAAACATTTCATCTCTGGCTGCAATCAGAACTGTAAGATACAATCTTATTTATTTATTTATATTTGTTGACCGGGAGTGTCCGACTGGACGTAGATCCATTTTCAGCACAGCCTTGGGGAGAAAAGCTCCACAGTTAAAATAAACAGACAGTAGTTACATTGGATTACATAGCTATTAACAATTTACATAGCAATTACTTACAACATATTTACAGATGAAGAACATAGTACATCAGTAGACAACTAGAATCTTTATCTGTGAAGTGCATAACAGACATTAATAACAAATGTTACAAGAAGAAGAAGTTCCTGCTGTATAATAAGTACTGGCTTATGAGCATCTGAGCTTGCTATAATCAAGGTAGTTAGCGGAGTGGAAAGAAAGGTAGTGGTTGGATGGGGTGGGTGATATTAGAGTGGGAGTTGCAAGGGCATAGCCAGCATGTTTTTAGATGCGCTTTTAGTAACGTTTTGAAGTGGGTGCATGATGGTATGGAGGTAACTGTGGGTGGGAGGGAGTTCCATAATTTGGCTATGGTGCAAAAGAATAGTGCTTCACCAGCAGAGTTATTGGCTTTAGTGATCTGCAAGTGATTTTTGTTGCTGGATCTTAGTGGTCTGGTGGTGCGATAGGGTTGAAGTAGATTCTGGAGGGTTGGGACATTTAGTGGATGGTTTACTAGTTTGTGGATGAGTGAGAGTTGATTACCATTGAAGGAGGTGAGGGAGTTCAAGCCAGCCCAGTTCAGCAAGTGAGAGACAGTGGTGACTACGGTAAGATGCCCCTGTGGTGAATTTGGCAATTTTGTTGTAGCAGGTCTCTAGCTTGTTTAGATCGCATTGCCTTAGGTTGGTATATATTGGAGAGGCATAAGATAAGGTGGGAACTTGCTACTGAAATCTTTGCTGCTTTGGTGAGAAGTTGCTTATTTCTGTATAGCGCTCCTAGTTTTTTGTGGACTTTTTTTATGATCATGGATATGTGAATGTCAAATTTTAGTTTATCGTCTATTTCAACTCCTAGCAATTTGGTGTGTTCAGTTGGGTATATGGTGGTGGTGTCTTTTGCTGTGATGTTAAAGTGAGAGTTTGTCTTTATAGCCTAAACCATGTAATTTAATTTCAGACCATTTTTCTACGTTAGCTGGACTGAGATTAATCTCTTCTCTTCCAGTAACCTCTGTTACAATGTATTCGTTTCAACAGTTACAATATAGTCTGACATAAAGGTGCATTTCTTTTCTGTCCAGCAGGATCCAATGTTGGCACATTTTTAACACAAACAGCTTTACAGATACATTTTCAATACAAGCATCTGTACAAATCAGTTTGAAATACAAATGACATAATTCTTTACAAAACTCCAGCTAGCTATGCTGGCATATGTTACACATCCACTGCCCTACTTCTCCTGGCATAGCTGGCAATACCTCACATCATCACAATACCAACTATTATGCTATGTATACAATTTAACTGCATTATAAAAATTGTTACTGTAAATATTGATTGTATTCATTTTTTTACCTTGGAGCTTATCTCCTGGGCCTCTGCTGAAAAAATGCACCTGTGCCAAGTTGGAATTTCCCAATAAAATAAAAAACATATATACCACCTCTGTCCCGAGTCATGTCTACAGCAGGACCTCACCTACTTGAGTAACAAATCTTAAAATAATAAATACAGCTACTTAACAGTCTTGAAGCAGGCATTCAATACTTACAATACTAATTATCAAATAATGAAAGCATCACAGCCCCAATGTAGAAAAGGCTTAAATATTGCAAATTAGAATGTTTGTTGCATGACTAAACAGTCACCACTATTGCTGGCTTCTTATTACTGTGACGAATATTTACAGATAAACAATAAGAGATAAAAGCAATTAAAATTGTTTTAACTATATCCAATGTTTTGTAGATGTGATGGTTTTTACTGTTTTATTACCTCAATGGAAAATGGTCTTTTATTGTATTTGAATTTTATTCAATGTTCTCAGTACTACTAGGAGTTCATACGATTTACTTTTGGATGAACACAATTTCACACATTTGATGGCAGGAGAATTCTGCAGTCTTAGTAGATGGTGGAATGTTTACATGGAAAATTTACCAGCAAATAATTCAACCAAATCAGTTGCCTCAACATCTATCTAAAGTGACCTACTGAATATGACTTTCAGTGCATGTTGCTGGACTAGGTCATGGACCACTGCAAACATATATACTGGTAGTGAAAAACTGAGATATTATCAATACGGATAGTGACTTTTTTGTTGCTTCATATAGCTTGGCTTCATTTGAAGATTCCAGCACACATTGGTAATGTTCCACGTATGCCATCAGATTAGGTAAAGTGATGGGACATATTATTGTTATGAAGTGTACTTCTCACAGATCATTAAGGTTCAAAGAATTCATAAAGGTCTACCTATCTGAAAATATCAGCCACTTATAATGAAGTGAGTTCAATTTTTGACAAACTAATATGTGTAATTATGTCAATAAAAAATACAAACAACAGAGAACTGATACCGAAGAAGTGAAAGATCTATTTTCAAAAATCTCAGGTCACAGTTATTTTACTGCTTAAAAGACATGATGTTTTCTAAATTAAACAGACATGAAGCAACATTAAAAGGTAAAAAATACAAAAAATGTTGAAGATAAGTGTGAATATGAAAAACTAACAAGAATATGTAAAATAAAACTATGGTTGAGATGATAACCAAGCTATTATTTATTAAACAATAAGCGCTTTCATTTTGTAATATACAAAACTTCTTCAGACTAGTGGCAAGTTAAAAAAAAAAATTCCTAAAATAATCGATTTGAAAATCACATATTAAAAAATAAACCTATAGGGTTCACCCTAAAGCACCACTACCCACAAAAGGGTGTGTGCCAACTAACCTACTAAATCCAATGGCAACCTCCACTATTGAAAATAAATAGCTGTTCACATTGAAGCAGTTCACATAATCTTCCCTATTTATTAACAGCTTTAAGTTTTAAAAAGGGTGTGATTGTTACTGTTTCATTCAGTCCTGGCCAGTAATATGAATTCCAAAAAATCTTCCAGTATGCTTCTCAGGCTTCAAGAATCAATTTACATGGACCCCCTCTCATAGGTTCATAGGTAGGTACTAGGCTATTGGCCCTCGGGCCTATATAAGCCTAGCCAAACGGTACCCTGGCTTTTGCCACCCAAGAAAATTATTTTCCTGTGCCCCTGTCAAGCAGAGCCACAGAAGTGATCCCCGGGGTGAATTTCCTATCTCCCATCCAATCATCAAGATTTTTCTTGAAGAGTGCTAATGAGGAGCTTTGTTTGATATATATATATATATATATATATATATATAGGTAGTTTGTTCCGGAGTATGGGAAGTCTCTGAGATAGGAATCTATCCCTCCAGCATGTTCTGTTTATTGTGTGACAAGGTTTAGGTCCCTAGAGCGTGTAGCTCAGAGGAATTGGGATTTCTTTACGTGGAGCATGTCCAACAGGTCTGGGTTTGACATAGCTTTGTATGTTAGGCAGAGATTGCCTCTGAGTAGGCGATATGTGACAGAGTAAAGCTGGAGTTTTTTGAGACTGTCTATGTACGGCATCTGTTTGAGGCTGGTAATCCTCTTTGTGAGGTATTTCTGTGGCCTTTCTAGTTGTTGTAGATGTCTTGTGAGGTACATACTAAAAGGGGCATTGTACTCTATCATGGGTCTAATGAGTGATGAGTAGATGGGAACAATGACCTATTTTTTCCTGGATGAGAAACCTTTTGTGATGAGGTGTGCCACATAGAAGGATTTCCTGACTACTGTGGCAATGTGATTATAAAAGGAGAGACTACTGTCCACCTGTGTCCCAAGGTCTCTTATCACACTTTTGGTGTTAAGTAGACTACCACCTATGTGGTAGTTCCTGGGTACAGAGTTTTTACCAAAATGGATGACAATGCACTTTTTGGCATTGAGCTTGAGGCCATGGCTTTGACACCAGGCATCTGTCTCAGTGAGGCCCTTTTGTAGGATGTCCACATCGTTAGGAGATTTGATTATGGTTCCTAGTTTGCAGTCATCTGCGAACTTTGTTAGCCAAAGACTTTCTGTGTTAGCCTGTACTTCAGAGAAGTAGATACCAAACAGGATGATCACAAGAGATTTGTTCCAAGGCTGTGAATTTGAATGAATGTCCCAGATAGTCTAAAATGTGTTTGTAAAGCGCACTTGTGTTTTTACCTTGTATCATACCGAAGTTCATAAATTCGTTCCCGGAACTTACCGTTTTACCAATAGAACAACAATGATGTTGCTGACATTAAAGCTGCATACACCAATGCCTTACTATTACAGTCCACCCTGAAAGTCATTTGAAAGTGTTTCCTTTTGATTACCATTCTGTTTCCACTTAGTAACCATTTGCAATATGTGCATCTTCTGCATTTAAATGTTTCTGTATTAGATGTTCTATGAAGTTCGCCCCTCTGTAGTAAGTTCTTAAGTGTACTCCCTCTTCTGAACACCACCAAGGGTGTGACCCAAAAGTCAAAAGCAGAGCAAATACAATTTTCTTGAAGTAAGTGAACACTTCAGGCAGGGATGCCCAGCAGCTGAGGAAGTCAGCTGACTTTTTCAAGCAGTTTCCTTCAAGAGTTTTCCACAATTCTACAAATTTTATTGTCCATAACTACGATGACTTGAATTCAATCTATTGCATTCTTTCAAAATTGTCAATATCCATCCACTCAAAATGAGATAGATCAAATAGGATGGTAGTAACATCAATTAAGTCAGGCTTAATGAGGTAGAAAATATGGACCCGTGAATTTGGAAGTCTTGACCTTGTTTAGCAAACTCTCCTTTGAACGCTTCAATGTACTTCAGAAGGTCATCTCTGTTGACAGTAAATCGATCTGAGTGACCCTTTACGTTTGGAAATATTTGTAGGTGTTAGTGGTAATATCACGAGAAAATATATCTAACTGATGCAAATCCGTTGCAGTGCTCAAAAAGTTCAAGTACTATTTGACCCTGTCCTTGTAAATGCATGTTTAAGTCATTCAGGCATTTAGTTATATCAGCCAGAAACAACAGCTTGCACAGCCAGTTGTCATCATTCATTTCCAGGAAATGTTGTTCTTTTTCACCAAGAAACACCTTGATTGCTTCTAGACTTGATACAAATCTGTTCAAAATATTACCTGGACTAAGCCAAACATTGCTGTACAGCGGGAGGACCATATATGTACTCTCCATTTCTTTTAGAAGAGATATGAATTGTCTGTGGGTCAATGAAGAACAAGAAACTATGAAGTTGACCATCTTGACAACAGTTTCCATTATAGAGTTCAAGCACCATGACAAAATCTTCACACACAAACTTTCCTGGTGTATAATGTAATAGAAGCTCAATACATGACCTTCAATATGATCCTGATGAAGTTTAACAAATCCCTTGTTCTTTCCAAACATTGCAGGGGCAGCATCAGTAGTAACACAGAATATTTTATTTATGTCAATGTGCTGATTTTCACAACAGCTTACAAATGCAGTTACAATATCCTCTCTCTTGGCTGTACCAGCAAGAGGTGTCAAGCAGTACAGTTCTTCATAAATACGGTCATTCTCACAACTATTGCTAGGCATGCCAAGTCAAGAGCGACACTAAATACAACAGGTTGTTGTAACTCAGTTGTCTGCTTTACTGTTATATTTTCAGCCACATCAGTTATGCGTCTCTCAATTGATTTAGCAGAAGCTGGTATTTCTCGAATCCAAGACAGTATTGCTTCTTTATTTGGTAAGTCACTAAACAAAATTTCAGCACTGCTCAAAAATGTTTCCTTGCGGAATTCTCCATCTGTGAAAGATTTGGCCTTCAAAGCCACACACTGAGCAATTTTATAACTACATTCAATAGCTTTATTTTTGATTCCAACTACTTGACTAAAAATATTAGTTTGTTTTTTGCACCCAGAAATAGCCCTTTTTATGGCTTCACTTTCCTCCTCAGTGTTTTTAAACATGGACTGATGTCTGGTTGGATAATGTCTTTGTACACTTGGTGTATGGCACACAACAAAGCACAAACCTTCTGATCCTTTTGTTTTATGAATCTACATTTGTGTGTCCAAACATCTTGAAATGAGCAGATATCAAGTTTTTGCCTTTTCTGAGTCATTTTAACAGAAGTCAGTGTACTACTGAACACCACAATGTATTCCGTTTTCTTGCTGAGTGACAAAGAGTAAAATAAATAAGAAGCACAGTATTCAGCAACTTTCATTTTGATACTATCTAGCTGTACTCAATTCTGCTTGACATTAATTTTCTCTCTGTAAAGGAGCAAGTATGGCTTTGCAGCTAAGTAATTTATTTTATTTTACAGTTGTTAACCAGGGAAGTCCAACTAGGCACAGGTCCATTTTCAGCGGAGGCCCAGGGAGAAAAACTCCATATAACACTAAGAATGTATATATACAAGAATGCAAATAGGCATACATAAGCAAGCATTAACAATTTCTAGGTAGTTTCAATAGTGAATGACGCATGCAAGAAAAACGAGTTACATTTTTTTTTTCACTAGAAGATTGCTCGTTCTGTTCAGAACCTTACATTAGTTAAACAGGTCAACTTGCTCTGTAAAGGACTTATTGGAATTTGGATCTTGACAGACTCCTAGCAACAGTGCAGTGTGTGGATTAACCTGGGGAGTAGCATGAGCAAAGCCGGTTATTTAGGTAATGGATTTTGAGGAGTTTTTTAAATTGGGGATAAGAGGTGGTAGAAGTTAACTGGCTTGGGAGTGAGTTCCAGATGTTGGCAATGGAGCCAGCAAAGAGAGATTTCCTAGCTTTATTTTTATGTTTGATGACATTGATGAAGTTTTGATTACTGGATCTTAAGGCTCTAGTGGTGGAACAGTGATGAACTAAGCGCTGAAGTGCTGTTTTTTTTTTCAGGAAGCTAGCACAGTTTGTGAGCTATTAAGAGTTGGTTGACTAGGAGTAGCTGAGGTAGCTCAAGGCAATTTAGTTACTTGAGGGCAAGGTATTGATGGGATCTATGAGTGGCATCTGTGGCGAATTTGGCAATCTTGTTGTAACAAGATTACATTTTTAGTTCACTGTGGCGAAGGTTGGTAAAGATAGGGGAGGCATAAAGGAGAATAGATAAGAGGCGAGTCCTTGCAAATAGTGGCTTTGGTATGTTTGGTGATGAACTGTTTGTTCCTATAAAGGAGACCAAGCTTTTTGTTAACTTTCTTTATAGTTTGGGCTATGTGTATGTCGAATTTCAGATTACTGTCAATTTCAACACCTAGCAGTTTAGTGTGTGTGGTTGGATTGATTTTTATATTGTCTTTAGATTTTATGGTAAAGTCGTTGTTTAGAGAGTGAAATTTTCCAGGACTGAAGAGAATGAGTTTTGTCTTTTTGGGATTAAGAATAAGTTTGATGTTAGTGAACCATGATTCTGCAAGGGTAAAGTTGTTTTGAGTTATGGTTTGAAGCTCTTTTAGGGTGACGGCAGCACATACAATGGTGGTGTCATCTGCATATTGCACTACTGAGGCGGAGGGTGAGGCTGAGGAAGTCTGATTAGTAAAAAGAGTGAGAAAAGCAAAGGACTGAGGATAGACCCTTGAGGGACGCCTATGGCTACTGGTAATAGGAGGGACAGTTGGCCTTGCCATAGGACAGCTTGTTGACAGTTTGATAAATAGTTACTGAACCATAATATGGTGGAGGAGCTTATGTTAAGGGTAGATCGAGTCTCTAGGAGTATAGTATGGTTAACCATATCAAAGGCTTTGGATAAAGAATATGGAGGATATGAATAGACCTTTGTTTCTATGGTGATTGGCGGTGTTAGTGAAAGAGAGTAGTGCTGTGGTGGTGGTATGGGAAGGTCTAAAGCCATGCTGTGATTCGGATAGTAGGTCATTTTTTAGAAGGAACTGCATGAGTTGAGAATGAACAACTCTTTCCAATATTAGAGGAGATAGAATTGCGATGGGGTGGTAGTTGGTCAGTTCAATGGATTTACCTCCTTTGTGCAGTGGTATAATATGTGATATTTTCCATGAGTGAGGTACTTTACATTCTGATACTGACCTATGTATTAGGATGGACACTGGATAGGCTACTGCTTCAGATGTCATCTGAAGGAAGCCTGCTGGCAGATTATCAGCTGCCAGTGTGGTTGGTTGTAGTTTTTTGAGGAATTTAACAATTGTATTTGTTGAGACTGGGTGCAGGGAAAAGCTGGCAAGTAGTTTTGTGTGTTGGGATGGGTTGGGGATGTCTATTGAACTGGGGGTACAAGTATTATTTTGGGTGTTGGCTAGGGTTTGAACTGTTTCTGTAAAAAAAATATTAAATAGGGTGGGAGTGTTTTAATGGTTGTTTGTCAAGAAACTCAATAAAAAGTGAAGAAAGGCACCAACGATAACTAGAATCCACACAAAATGTATCTCAGGACTGGAAACTCATGAGGTGCTTTTGTAAAAATAGGTTTATTACACAAATTAAAATCTCTGCATACAGAATACATAAACACAATTTTAAAACACCAATGTTTTTGTCTCTCCCATAAAGACTTCATCAGACAATCATATTAAATCAAATTAACCTATATATACTCTCATTCATGAAGAGAAAACCAATTAAATCAAGTTAATACATAAGCGAGGCCCATAGTTTCAGCTGGAGGGTCTAAGACCCTTCCTATGGCCAAGTATGTGGACAACAAACAAACATTTATGGGTCAAAAGAAAAGCTTTTTTAAAAGATTATTGGGATTTCCTGAAGGAAATTACACATGATTTCTTTCAGGATCATTTACTATTCATCACCATAGATGCGATAGATTTATTTTCATCCCTTATCAAGACGGTATGAATATGTTAGAAGAAATTATTTTTGAGGATGGTGATTTGAGCCATGATGAGATGACAGTGTTTATGGGTTTAATGGAAATGGTTTTAAAATATAACTTATTGGGCCCTGGATTAGAGTGAATGTCCCCACAGCAAGTGAGTTTTTGGAGAAGGTATAGGTAAAGTTTGGTTAGTTTGTGAAATATTTTAGCTTGTTTTAGGGAATAATGACGACTGATTTTGTATGTTAGATTATTATACAGGTAGGAAAAAATATGGGAGGAGTTGAGGTCACAAGGTGATATACGGACTGGTTAGGGGTTCTGTCTGCCATGGTGGAAGGGTGGTGTTATACAGTTGTGAGTGGTAGGAGGAAAGGATGGACAGCAAGAGGAGACAGAGGATAGTTAAGGTATTAGTTTTGGTAGCAGGGTATAATAGGTGTAGGACATGTTTTTAGATGTGCTTAAAGGAGATGAGTGTGTGTGGAAGAACTACTAATAATTACAGAAGTTGGTTGTTGAATAAGGGTGTGGTATAGGGTGTTACTATGGGGATGGTGATAGGATAGCTATAATTGGGTAATTGACAGTGAGAATTACTGGAGTGTGGTCTATAGAAATAAATGTAATTGATGTGAGGGGGTGGGAATGGGTGTAGGGTAGGGGAGCAAAGTGATAGCAGTAAGCAAAAAAAAAAAAACAATCAGTAAGTATTTCTCTAGCATCTGTATGGGAGAGAGATGTGTTTAGTTTTAAATTCTATAACATGCAACTGTCACTTTGTTTTACTTTTTATTTTTTACAAATCTGTGAAGGGGGGCTAAGCAGTTGCTAACTGAGAGGAAGGCTAGGGAGGTAGGAAGTTGGGTAGGGAAACTGTGATAGGGAGAGGGGAGGCTCTGTTTCAGGGGTTGAGAATAGAGGATTTAGTGCAGGAGAAGTGGGGCCAGGGGTAGGGCACAGATGGTGGTAGCATGTAGAGGTGTTCCAGTAGGAGGAAGGGGCGGGCAGAGAGAGTGGTTGGGTTTAAGGTTAGGTAGGTGAGTGCACAACTTAGAGGGTTAAGAGAGCAAGGGTAGTGGGGTAGGGGTAAGCAGAGATGTGCAGTAGCAGTCCAGGAGCAGTACTTTTAAGGAGGTACAACAATATGTACAAAGCTATATTTTACAAAGTACATAAAGAAGGACAGGATTAGTTAGAACTCAGTATAACATGCATTATTGATGGCACTGTTGCTGGAGAGGAATTCCACCAAGGAGCAGAACTCTTGGAGGGAGGGGGTGGTCTTCAGACTTGACTGGGATTTAGCTAAAAAGCCCTTTTTCTGTTTGGTGCCAGGGACCTGTAAAACAGAGAGAGAGAGAGAGGGTGAGGATGAGGTAAGAAGGAGCAGTGTTAGCTGAAGTAAGGCAGTAGAAAGGAGAAAGAGAGGGACATAACAGACAGGAGAGAGGTACTTATGAGGGGACAGCAAAGGGTTTATATAGTACAGGGATAAGATATTCCAAAGGCTAAAGCCAAGTAGATATAAGTATAGGTAGGAGAAATGAGGGGGTATGAGGGAAAAGACAGCTTAGAAAGGAATAGTTACGGGACAGACAGAAGAGGAGAATATAGCAAAGCATTACAGACTAGGGATAGGACAGAGTGAAGAGCAACCAGAGCAGGCTTTAAAAACTATGCAGATAACAATATCCTTACCTATATTCTAACAATGGAGGATTGACAAGAGCAAGTTATCATAATAGTACTACAACCATTCAAGCTAACAACAGCTGGTTGTACCAGTTTGCCTCTGCTAGGCTCAGCTTATTGGAAAAAAAGATCTTCAAGCAGCTTTCCGAAAAAGTAGTTTAAATGTGCAAACTAATAGCATCAGGTTACACTGGATGGTCGCCGCTGGACATAGCTTAATAAGATAGCGGTCCTTTAATACTACTAGTAAAATTAAGTGTATAGAAGGTTTTTGCCTATCAGGATGACCTAAACAATCAGGCAGCTTAGGTCTTACAGATTTCTACTTCTAATGTTGAAACTTATGGGTTATGATAACTCTCTCTCTGTTCTCTCTCACACACATAGTCGCTTCAACTTTCACACATGTATTCACCCAGTCACTCACTCAGATCGCACACCCACACACACACTTCCTCTTTCATGCATGCATTTGATCACACCCCCACAAAGTCTCTTCCTCTTTCATTCATGCATTCACCCAGTCACTCACTCTGATCGCACAACCGCAGTCTCTTCCTCTTTCATGCATGCATTCACCCAGTCACTCCAATCGCACATCCACATACACGCTTCCTCTTTCATGCATACATTCACCCAGTCACTCACTCTGATCACACTCCCACACACACTCTTTATCTTTCATACATGCATACACCCAGTCACTCACTCCGGATCGCAAACCCACAGTCTCTTCCTCTTTCATCCAGGCATTCACCCAGCCAGCCACTCTGATAGCACATGCACACAGTCTTTTCCTCTTTAATACATGCATTCACTCAGTCACTCACTCCAATTGCACACCCATACAGACACAAGTGTGTGGACTCTGTGTGGTGTGGTGCGCAGTGCAGTTTGTGTGCATTTATGCCTTGGAGGTCTCTTGTTTGGATATGCTTTTTTTGAGGGCCTCTGCATATGTGGGAGTGTGTTGTGTAGGTGTGGGTGGTGCTTGAGGTGTGGTGTTCATGTTGCCATCCTTCTCAGTGCCAAATATACTGGTTTGTGGGGGAGATGGCAATGACACTACGTTCTTGATGTAATTGCATTTCTCACAAATTGTGTTCCTAGGTGCTAGTAGTAGAGGGTTGTCTATGTACATGAGGCAGTTGCTACACTCTCTCAGGATGCCCATATCAACCAGACTGGCAGGAGAAAACGTAGGAAATTGTCCATCCATATTTGTCAGAAACTGAAAGAGCTAAGAGGGTAAAGGGAGGAAGGTCTACAAGTATTACTACTAGATGATGATACAAGTGCAACTTAAAGGAAAACTTGTATCTGGAATACCTCAAAAAGGGTTAAAAACCATGCAGCTAAAGCTCTGGATGCCAGAGACCAGCATCTAGACTATGTTACTCAATTTTAAGGTTAAGAACTCAGTAAGAAAAAACTCACAATTACTTATAGTCAACAGAACTCGCAGTATGAAAAAATACAGTTAAACAGCAAAGAAATGATGTAAAATGCAGTTAAACAATAATGAATTGCAGTAGATAGCAATGAAACACAGTTAATCAGTAGATTGCTTTAAAACTCACAAATCATAGCAGTAACAGCACAAATAAAGCATTGATTCAGTAGAATACTTCATCAATTTAGTGAGGCGACCAACAAGCAGTAATAAATATGGCAAACTAAATGCAGTTTAACTCCTAACCACAAGCAGCAAAATGAAGTAGAAAGAGGTACAGTTTTTTTTTTTTTTTTTTTTTTTTTGTATAGTAGAAAGTGGGGAGACAGAAGATAATTCAGGGTTCAGAAGCTAAAGGGGTGAGCCTTTAATAAGTTCTCACTAAAAACAGTAGAATGAGCTGATGTAATGTGACTGGGGGAGTGTCCAGTATCAACTTTATACAAGAGGCGGGCAACTCAAGGCCACCAAGACTTAAGACCACGACAACAGCTGGTGAGGTGAGCGGTGCAAAAAAAACAGTTGTGCAGAGTACACAGATATATAGTAAAACAGAAGTGCAGAAACAGTTGAAAATAAGCACTTATCTTTTTCCAATATCACAACAAAGCACTGCAGCTTTGAACAGCTTGAGCAAATAAGTACAACTGGTTTAAAACACTGGCTATTAAAGGCAGAGAAACAGAAACCAGCCAAATTATCCAGTCAAAAATAACAGTGTTGCAAGAATGCTTTTAGCTAGATCAAACTGGACTGATTCTTTCTGCCGCAAAGAAAACAGCTAGGCCTATGATGATTTTTTAGAATGTCAAACAAGATCCCATTGAGGCACAGTAGACTGTACAGTTTAATTTACACAGTAAATCTCTGCTAATTAGGTTAAGTGATGCACAAGTTCCCTCAATGAAAGTGTAATTACCTTGCTAGGACCACAATTGAATAGGCACAGGTTTATTTTTAAGAAAATCTAACAAATTTATAAAATTCCCTGCACAGACGTTTAGAAAGAGGGATACATTTTTGGAGTATGTTGCTCCAGTGTCTATATGGAAAGGAACACTCACATTCTACACTTTAATTCAGGGAAAAAAAGAGATGGCTGATTTACAGGCAGCGAAGGAAATAGCTATGACTTCTGTACATTGTTGTCTGAGCTATGTTACTGCCAAGGCTGGTGGTTGCCAGGCAGTGTTCCAGGTCATAGTTTGTGGAATTCTAGAGTGTGTGTGTGTGTGTGGGGGGGGGGGGCTGCTGAATTTGCAAGCGCATGCCTCATTGTGAGGCTGAATTTTGCTGCCTTAAAATACCAATGAATAGCTTAGTATTTCATATAGCTCTTATGGGGCAGGAAAGGAGCTTTACCAACAACATTTAGTTAAAATGAAAGTTAGTGTTAGAATTAATTTCTACAGATAACTGTGCTGGATTTTGGTATGGGTGAAACCTATTAATGCTCCTTAGTCCTATAACATTTTTTTGGAGGGGGTTGGGTGATTCGTTTAGATGTGCAAGTCATATAAGCATTCCTTTATGACTTTATTTATCCTGCCTGCTGTTTCTCAGCTGGCTGAGACAATTGCAGCATGATGTGTGTGAGTGTGTGTGTGTGTGTGTGTGTGTGTGTGTGTGTGTGTGTGTGTGTGTGTGTATGTGTGTGTTTCTTGATCAGTTTACATTCTGTAACTGAAGGGGGATGGGAGAATAAGTAGTAGAAGTAATATTTGACTGCTAACCACCAGTTACACAATCTGGGGTGTCTTTATGGATACACTAGACAATCTCGACGTACTGAAATGTCGTAATTCAGTACATCGAGACCGAATAGTGGAAAGTGCAGTTAAATGAAACTACACTATGCCAAATCCGCAAATGTCGAATCCGCCACTATCGTGGTGTCACGTTCCTGACGTGTGGTGCAGTTTATGGATCTACCTGGGGTTTTAGGTAAGTGTTGTGTGTTTGAGGATAACGGGTATGGATTTTGGTGTGTGTGAGTGTGTGCGTTGGTGTTTTGTGTGGTTGTGTGTTTAGTGCGACCTCGGAGTTAGAATATATAAGTGGGGGGGGGTGTTATGTTTGTTTAGTTAGGTAGGTGTATATGTGTGTGTGTGATTATGTCCTGGTGTGTGTGTGTGTGTGTGTGTGTGTGTGTGTGTGTGTGTGTGTGAATGGTCGCGATTGTAGTGTTTGTGATTGTGGGTTTTCGTGTATGTGGTTTTTCGACTATTCAGTCTCAAAATACTGAAATTCGACATTTCAGTATTTCAAGATTGTATAGTGAATCCGTCTTTATAAGGTAAAAGTGATGGGGCAGATGGCAGTGGGTGCCATTCTTCATCACCAGATGAAAACTGATGGGACAGTTGTAATTTCTTTAGTTCTTTCAAGGCATACATCCCCCATGGTCAAGTTGGAATAAAATCAGGCCCTTTTACAAATTACTTACTGTTCTGTTGGCATATCTTAGTTGATTTTTAGCATGCTAGGATTACATTTTAAATTTCTTACAACAGATTTCTTTTCCTTATTTTTACATTTTTCCTATGTCATTAAAAGCTGCCTAGCAAGAAGGGGGTATTTTTTGTTTTTTGCATCAAGATTATCCAAGTCATTCTTAATAAATAATCCTCCTGCAGGAAATTTAAGTGCATTATCATTTTATGTAAGCTCATCACAGTTCTCTGCACCAAAATGCCAGTACATATGCCTTGCTGGCATTTCTGCCTCTGGTTCTTTTACAGTTCTCTCACTGCAACCATTCTTATTTAACCCATTACATACACACTATTATCAAGACTAATGATTCCAAGCATCAGTATAAACCCATGATCACATCTGAAGGAAGAGAAAAGGAGAAAAAAATCCCACTACCTACCACAAATGTAAACCCCACTCTCATACAGAAAAAAAGTAGACACCACACTTTTTCCTGCAGTCAAAAATGTAAAATCCTCTCACACAGAGAAAATAGTAGTCCCACACTTTTACTTGCAGCAGTTTCACACTGTGCTGAAATAGAGGGTTGGTGCATGTAGAACCTAGTGAGGAAGCGAAAAACATCAAACAGAACTCTGGAACTTAAATTTGGTTCTTGTTACAGCAATGCCAAAGTTTCTCATATCTGAGTCAGAGCATTAGTTGTTAAGGAAAAACTCAAAACACAGATTTCAGCCAAGCAAGACATCACTTCATTTAAGAACATGATCACTGGAGACCAAGAGAATTAACTCTGTCTCCCCAAGCTAAGGAAAAGCTCCCATTTTTACAGCAAAATCACACATTGTAAATGAAATAATTTTCAGAGGACTGACCAGAAAAAAAACATTACATGTTTTTTGCAAGATCCAGCTGACAGTACATATTGGTACTTTCTTATCACAGCCTTGATCTTGATCTTACTGAGTCTCTAGTTATATTTTTTGCATAGTTGAGCTTGCTAAGCATGGAAACATGTATCAAGTCTGACTAATGATTCCAAGCATCACTATAAACCCATGTTGACCGATCAACATATAAATGCACTTAAATATCCTGCAGGAGGATCATTTATTAAGAATATCTTGGATAATCTTAAAAACATTGACAAAAGCAAAAAAGTACCTGCTTCCTGCTAGGCAGCTTTTAATGCTCTGACTCATCCTCCCTAAACTTCTTTCCCATGCACCAAAGACTCCTACTCACCTCCGCCCCTCCCACCCACACTCTCTCCCTGTACAAGTTCTCCCCTTTTTTCCAGAATCATCCCACTAGCCCCCTCTCCTTTACTAAAGTATTTTTATTTAGTTTATTTATTTTACATTTGTTTACCAGGATAGTCCAACTGGACACAGGTCCATTTACAGTGGAGGCCTGGGGAGAAAAGCTCCACAATTACATTAACATCAACATGGTAATACAATCATATAACAGTGATACATGCATCTCATACAATCCAATCTAAACAATAAACAATACATCAGCAGTAAGTGAGTAAATTTACAAAGATAGAAAATCTCATACATCAAAGCTTTAACACTGATTAGTGAGATAGGATAAAAGAATAAAAAATCATATGATTAGACATGACATATTATACAATTTCATGTTGACAGTAAGATATCTAACTCTAGCATACATACAGTAGAGATAGCAGGAAGCAAGGTGTAAAGTGTGCTGAGATTGTGGGATTCATGTGATACATGGACATAGCCATGTATTCATAAGATGTGATTTCTGAGCATTTTTGAAATATGTGTTAGTGGGGGGCAGAGGCCAGAGAAGGGGGGGGGGTTATTCCAGGATCTAGCTATGGCATTAGAAAAAAAGTGCTTTCGCTGTGTTGTTGTAGCTTTAGAGATGCAGAGGAGGGATTTCTCAGTAGATCGGAAAGGACGGTTAGTTCTGCATGGAGAGAGTAACTGGCTTAGTGCTGTTTTTTTTCAGGATGTCTAACAATATTAAAGGCAATGACTAGCTGGTGGTAATTGAGTAGCTGGGGAAGTTCTAACCATCATAGCGAGATAGACAGTGATGGATTCTGAAGGTAGAGTTGTTAGCAAACTTGGCAAATTTTATTGTAACGTGATTCAAGTCTGGTGAGATCAAGTTTTCTGACTTGGGTAAGAATTGGCGTGGCATACATTAGAGTGGAAAGTAGATGGATTTGGGCTAGAGTGATCCGTGCCTGTTCTGAGATGCATTGTTTATGCCTATATAGGGTTCCCATTTTTTGTGGACTTTTTTATGGTTTGTGAAATATGAACATCTAAGAGTAGGTTATTGTCAATTATACCATGACCCCCCCAAAACGTGCACGCTGATTGGCCAGCGTGCCCGTTGTAAATCGAGTTATACTAATGGAAAAAGGTCCGGTCGCCAGGACATTTTTCCATTAGTATAACTCGGTTTTTTAAAACACTGTCTCGCTATGTTAAATGGGTTTAACATAGCGAGACAGCTTTAAAATAAGCAACGGAGATCTCCGTTGCTTATTTTAAAGCTGTCTCCCTATGTTAAACCCATTTAACATAGCGAGACAGTGTTTAAAGCAACGGAGAAAGCAAGATCTCCGTTGCTTTTTATGTTCGCTATGTTAAATGAGTTTAACATAGCGAGACAGTTTTAAAATAAGCAACGGACATCTCCGTTGCTTATTTTAAAACTGTCTCGCTATGTTAAACTCATTTAACATAGCGAACACTAAAAAGCAACGGAGATCTTGCTTTCTCCGCTTTTGCTCACAGCTCTGATGTACCGCGCAGGCGCCAGTACATCAGAACTGCCGGATGCCAGACATCTGCGGAAGGGCAGCAAACAGGCATTATACTATGCCATTATTTAAGAAAAGTAATAGTTTCTTCTCTTAAATAATGTCATGGTATAATAGCAATAACCCACTTCTGGGTGTGGGTAATGCTAAATTTACCCACGGTTGGCTTTGTTTGGTCCCTCAGGCTTCGCCCTCGGGACCAAACCACGCCAACCGTGGGTAAATTTAGCATTACCCACACCCAGGCGTGGGTTATTGCTATATTTCTACACGGAGGAGTTTGATATGGTCAGAGGGAGATATGATGGTACCATTTTTGGAAGAGACTGAAAAGGACAAGTGGTTAGGCATAGATTTGTTGGGTGTGAGAAGTAGCAGTCTTGTCTTATTGGGGTTTAGGATTAGTTGGATATCAGTAATCCAACTTTCTACAGGCCTGAAGGATTCTTGTGTGAGCTGTTGTAGAGTGGAAAGTGATGGAGCAGAGCAGATAAGAGTCGAATCGTCAGCATACTGTATAAGGGAGGCATGCTGGGTGGAGGTGTGTAGATTGTTGGTAAATATGGAAAAGAGTAGTGAGCCTAAAATCAAGCCTTGTGGTACGCCTATTGTAGTTTGGAGTAAAGGAGATTGTATGACTTGCCATTGAACTGACTGCTCTCCATGTGTCAGATCACTTTTAAACCTTACAGTAGTGGAAGGGGCAAAGGATAGGGAGGCCAGGGAGTCTAGAAGTTTGGAGTGTGAGACCATAACAAATGCTTTTGAGATACCTAAAAATATTGCAGAAACAAAATTATTTTTATTTTTGTGAAGGCTGACCTGGTTGGTGAAAGAGAGGAGAGCAGTTTTTGTGCTGTGATTTTGCCGGAAGCCATGTTGTGTGGATCAGAGAAGATTGTGTGTATTTAGGAATTTCATGACTTGAGAGTGAATACATTTCTGAAGCAGTTTAGATAAGGGGGATAGAATAGCAATAGGATGATAGTTTGAGAGTTCATAAGAATTGCCACCTTTATGAAGTGGTATAATATATGAAACTTTCCAGAGTTGGGTAATGTAGGCTTCCTGTATGGAGTGGTTGATGAGGATAGAAACTGGGTAAGAGAGATTCAGCAGCAATTTTTAGGAAGTTGGCTGGTAGACTGTCAGCTGCAAGGGTGGTTGGCTTTAGTTTTAGGAGGAGTTTTTTAACAGTGGAAGTGGGAACTGGTGAGAGAGCAAAGGAGGGGATATTGGTGCATTTGGTAGGCATATGTGTATGGTTGTTATTGGATAGTTGGGAGGATAGAGTTAGAATGGACTCTGTAAAATAGTGACTGAATTGGGATGCTATTTCTTTGGTATTGTTGTCTGAGGAGGGGGCTGGAGTGGTAATTTTTCCTGATTGTTGAGGACATTTAAGAGAGTACTATCAACAGCTTGGTTTAAACCTAGGGCTAGTAGTGGTTTCCAGCTAGTTTGTTTTAGAGTAGAGTTTAGCTCCTGTATGTTTAGTTTACGGTCATACCTAACTTGTCTAAAGGTTATGGGCTTGGGTATGTTGGTACGTTTGTGTAGGAGAAAAGTGGGGAGATGGGTACTGAGACTATCTGGGAGACAACTTGTCTGGTAGTTTTGTTTGGGGCAATTGACTAGTGTCCAATCTAGAATGGATTGTTTATGGGGGTTTTTATCAACTCTAGTGGGTTTTTGAATGAGTTGTGAAAAACCAAAGAGATTAATATGATTAGTGTTGTTGTTAGAATTACAGGCTATCCAGTCGGTGTTTAGATCACCTAGTAAGATAGTTTCTTGTTGCAGATTGTCTGAGGTCCACTGTAATATTTCCTCAATAGTAGGGTAGTAGTAATTGTATGTGCTATTTCTAAGATGGATCTGAATGATATTTTAGTAGTGTAAGATGTAGTTATGTGGAATTTATGTATTTGTAGTATTGAACTGTCACTAGTCTCTAGTGTGGGACTGATAGGAAAGTTTATGTGTGAGTACGTCTTTATGGAACTATGAGTAGTATGGAATAAAATGTTTTCCAGTGGAGTGTTTCTGTGTATACAAGTGATGTTTGTTAGGAAGAGAAATCCTAAGGTGATTTTTTTTTTTTTTGTGGGAGTAGTAGTTTGGTGGAAGTGTTGCTATGGTTTATAGGTCAAGGTAGATTTAAAAGCATTGCTAGTTGCTGCTTTGTGATTGTTTAAGGCAAGGAGCTAGGAAGTGATTGTGGATTGTTTTAAGAGTAGAGGTTGCTGATTGGTTTAAGGTATGGTCAAGTGGTAGAATAAAAGGAGGAGTAGTGGGGGAGAGTGAGAATTGGTGGCAGGGTGGGGGAGCGGAGTGAGCCATAGGCGAACGGACCGGGGCTAACCAGACCGTGAGAATGCAGAGTCAATCTGTATGTTGGGTCTGTGCAGAACAGTGAGAATGAGAAACAAATGGGTGTAAGTATATTACAAGTTCCCTATCAAATTCTCTTGTAACTTTAACTTTTTCTTTTTTCTTTTGTCTTTTGGTGTAGAAGTATAGTTATTGAGACTATTCGATTATTAATTCAATCAAAATGGCTGTAACATTATTCTAGAGTACAGTGGTATCAGTTGTTGCAAAAAAACAGAAAAAGAACACTTAACAGAGAGGGGAGATGCCTGCAGAAGAGATGTATTAGTGTGTTTTAAAGATGGCACCGTTGTTATCAGGCCCTTATATAACTTCAGTCCTATGCGTTCTTAGTGGGGGAGGAGGGGAGGGATTAATTGCAGGAGTCATCCTGTGGGAGTGACTGACAGGTCTCTCAGCCAGATTCTGGAGGATGGGCAATTCAAACAAAAACAATCAACTGACTCAAACTGCAGGAAAGTGATTTGGACAGACTAGTACCAAGAGAACAGATGAACTGCAGTTAAGTAAATATCAGAACAGTTCAAGGGGAGAACTAAACTAGCACAAGTTATTTCTGTTTTTTCTTAATTCTGGGGTAGTGCAGTTTAGTTTGGAAGTGGATAGCTATTGCCATGCAAAAATAGTCTAATATTGACTGGTCACAGATGCAACTGGGGAAAAAGGCACAGTTGGATGTAAAAGCCGTAGATAAAAACTGAAAATTTTGGATTGTAACTCAGAGAGGTACAGTATCCAGCAGTGTGTCATCAACTAGTGTCTGAAATGGGGTCTTACAGGATTGGAGTTAAGAAAACTGGGCAAGCTAGACAGGCCTCTGCAAGTGTGCTTTAAACAAAAACCTCAGTATATAAAAACATTAACACTAAGTCTTTATGTTGAAAGTTAAGACATACATAGCTTCTAAAATAAAGAAAAGTCTTGACTGCAGTGAAGACTTTTTAATATTTTCCCTGGAATTGCACTTAAACTCAGCAATAGTACTATTTAAGTTTGGAGGGAGGGTGCACCTGCAGCCTAAGATGTTTAAGACGATTAAAAGTCTTGATTGCAGTGAAGCCTTTTCAATATTTTCCCTGGAATTGCACTTAAACTCAGCAATAGTACTATTCAAGTTTGGAGGGGGGAGATGCACCTGTGGTCTAAGTTGTTTAAGAAGATTGCTTCTAATGTGAAGAAAAGTCTTGACTGCAGTGAAACCTTTTTAATATTTTCCCTGGAATTGCACTTAAAATCAGCAATAGTACTATTCAAGTTTGGAGTGTTGGGGGGTGCACCTGAGGCCTAAGATGTTTAAGCAGAGCGAGCACACTTCACAGAGAGGGGAGATGACTGCAGAAGAGAAGTATTAGTGTGTTTTAACCTATAATCTATTGTTGCCTTTCTACCTCCTCATATCTCTTCTGCCTCACTCTGTCCCTATACTCTCTCCCATTTTTTGGAACAATACTAGCCAAACTTTTTGACAAATTACTCTTGTTACATGGATATAGAACAATTTATGTATTTCTCTAGTAATGGAGTAATGCTCTACTCTTGGCATATCCTCATTATCTGTAAAGCTATACTAATTTTGTATGAAGTTGGTGAACACATTGACTTTCATATACTCTAATTCTCTTATATAGGTTCATAGGTAGGTAATGGGCTATCTGCCCGAAGACATATATTAGCCAAGCCTCATTGTGTGGTATTCACCGCCCCTTTAGTTAGTTCCCTAGGCCCTTGATCTAGCAGCTAGTACCCTTGGCCCCTATCTAGTAGAGCTGCTGGTATGATCCCTGGTGTGAACTTTCTGTTTCCCATCCACTCGTCAAGGTTCCACTTGAAGATTGATAGTGAGGGGCTCTGTCGTATGTAGATCGGGACCTTGTTCCACAGCAAGGGAAGTCTTTGCGAAGGGAATCTATCCCTCCAGCATGTTCTATTCATTGTTGTGCTGAGGTTTATATCCCTACAGCGTGTAGCTCGAGTAGATTTGGTTTTGCAAAATGGAGCATGTTCAACAGTTCTGGGTTGGACATTGCTCTGTATGTTAGGCAGAGATTGCCTCTGAGAAGGTGGTATGCAACAGAGAAAAGCCTTAGTTTTTTTCAATCGTGCTGCATAGGGCAACTGTTTGAGGCCAGTAATCCTCTTAGTGAGGTACCTCTGTGGTCTCTCCAGCTGCTGGAGATGCTTAGCCAGGTACATTCCAATTGGTGCATTGTACTCAATAATGGGTCTGATGAGGGAAGAGTAGAGGGGCACCACTACATCCTTAGATCTTGATGCGAACCCTTTCGTGATCAGCTGGGTCACATAAAAGGATTTTCTAACCATCTTGACAACATGGTTATCAAAGGAAAGCTGACTATCTACTTGGGTCCCTAGATCCCTTATTACTTCTTCAGATTTCAGGGGATTACCTCCTATGTGGTAGTTCGCGGGTACTCTGTTTTTTCCAAAGGGGATTACTACTCATTTTTAGCATTTAGCTTGAGACCATGGCTTTGACACCATGCATCAGTCTCATTAAGGCCCTTCTGGAGGATATCCATGTCAGCCGGAGACTCTATTATAGCACCCAGTTTGCAGTCATCCGCAAACTTGGTCAGTCACAGCCCTTCAGTGCTTGCCTGTACTTCTGAGAAGTATATGCCAAACAGGAGGGGCCCCAGGACAGAGCCCTGAGACACCGCTCATTACTGGTCTGGATTCAGACATAGATCCCGCTACTCTTACTTTGTGGGATCTGTCTGAGAGCCAGTTTGTGATCCATCTTGTGACGTAGGGGATTATGCCCAGGTTGGTGAGTTTATCAATAATACCCGAATGGGAAATGGTGTCAAATGCTTTAGCAAGGTCAAGGTAAGCCGGGTGTACCTCCTTTCCCTTATCTATAGCCTCAGTAACTGTCTCAAAGAAGTCCATCAGGTTCAGGAGGCATGATCTGCCCTTGACGAAGCCGAACTGTGTGGGGTCAAGTGTTTGGAGGTTCCCAATCTCTCCATTTATGAGTTCCATAATGATACGCTCCATTGCCTTACAGATCAGACTGGTCAGGCTTATTGGTCGGTAGTTCCCAGGGTCGGTTGTGGGCCCACCCTTATGCAGCAGATCCACCATTGCCGTGCACCATTCTATGGGCACATATCCTGTCAAGAGGCTGAGACTGAACAGGGTATTCAGATGCGGGGTTAATTCATTTTGGAGCTCGCGTATGACACAGCCCGGGACACCATCTGGTCCCATGGAGGCAGTGTTTTTAGCTTTAGATAGAGCCTTATTAACCAATGTATCAGTAATAATTGGGAGTTACATAATCCCCTGGAATCGTAATAGGCCCTGTAAGTGGTGAGGGGGGGGGGGTTTGCACTGAACCTGTCAGCCAAGATGTTGGCAATGTCAGGGGGTCAGTGTATTTTGTTCCATTTTGTACTAGCTCAGAACAGACCTGAGCATTGCTATTTAGGTTTTTGATGTAACCATAGAAGGCCTTATGGTTATCCTTGGCATCCTTGGCAACTTTCTTTTCGAAACTGACTTTAGCTGACTTGAAGAGGGCCCTCAGTTTCTTACTAATGCTGATCAGGGATGATTTTTCTACTTGAGATATGGCCTTTTTTTGTATAAGTCTCCTCATTTTATTGTATAGTTTTGCTTATGGCCGGGGTCCACCAGACTGTTTTTTTCTTGCTTGAGGAAGGAGTCTTGGTTTTACTTGGGATAGCATGGTCCATGCAATCCTGAAGATGTACATAAAGTGCCTTGGTGTAGGATTCTGCATCCTGGATATCACTATCCTTCTGCAAGGGAATAGTAAAGCTTTCTACTTCTGATGCAAGTAGTTTGCTTTGGAAAGGTTTTTTACAATGGTTTCTTTGACTGGGGGAGGTGGAGGGGTGAGGATGTCCAGGGTTATCAATTTGTGGTCTGATCTGACCAGAGAGGGAGTGATAACGGGTGTGGTACAATGGGCGCCCATATTTGTGATGACTAAATCCAATATGTTGTCCTCTCTAGTGGGAGAACATACCAGTTGTTCAAGGGCATTTGAATTTATAAATTCTATGAACCGCTGGGCATAGGAGTTAGAACTTTGGTAGTTGAAATCACCCAAAATTATGGTGTTGGGTAGGACCTTTATATTTATATAATTAAACTATCTTACTGTGGAGCTTTTCTCCCTGGGTCTCCGCTGAAAATGAGCTACTAAACTCAGTTGGACAAACCCAGTCAACAAATGCAAAATAAATAAATAAAATAAATAAATGTCAGGAGAAAAATAGCCATCTAGGTTACATGCACCCAGACTCCATTTTAATTCAAGCCTGATTCCACCCTTGTTGCACTTTCACATAGAAAATCTTATTCCTTCATAGTGCACAAATACAGTAATTTCAACAATGTTTTTTAGAAATGTTATGTAATTTCTCAAGATATGATTATGCCTAACAATTTACTTCGCTTTAATGATAAGTATTAGTTATGGAAGAAAGGCAGTTATGTTTTCTATTTTTGTTAATTTAGTGTTATCTGCTTGAGACAAACAATGGTTTTGCACTCAATATTAAACAACGTTTTCATTTACACTCACTTTTTAAAGGACGTCTATGTTTATTTTTGTCCGTTTTTATTTTTTGTTCATTATTTAAACAACAGTTTCTTAAAAACAGTTTTTTTTTTTTTAAGTATTTTTACAGTTGAAAACAAAATATGATGCATGAGAAATTTAATTTCTATACATTAGGATAGTTAGGGCAGAATTCATAGAGTTTTGCACTTGCTTAGTGTTAACCAAAGAGTACTGCTACACCTCTATGCAAATACAGTAAGCACAGGATATTCACACTGAATAAGGAAATGCAAAGGCATTTTGATAAACATGTCTGTTTATGGCAAAAGAATAAACTAGATGAAGTGAATTCTTTGTATTTGTGAAGGACTTTGCTGAAGTTTTAGGCTTCATGCAATTTTGTATTTAATCGATACTACAGACAAATGTGACTCTATGCACAGTCACATACGAACAACTTACAGCAGGCAGTGGACTCCTCAGCTTTCACTAAGAATATTTAAAAAAATAAAGCAGTTACATGTTTTTATATAGGGATATCCTTATTTAGACCCTTTGATGGTTTTCTTAAAAGAATAGAAAGGCAGAGACAGGAAAGACTGAAAAAGGAAAGAAATAAAGAGGGGAACACAGATGGAAGAGACTAATAGGGTTGTGCTGGAGGAGGTGTACTATTTTTGTTGGGAGCAGAGCCTCGGATTTTTTTCTTTTTAAATAAGAGGGCAGTTTGGGTGGGAAGTAGCTAACAGGGTATAATTAAGGATAAGGGAAGGAAAGGAGTGAAGAGGAGTGGCCCAAGAAACATCCTCAGTCCACATCTCAAACATTTCCAGTGCCAGATTATGTAAGCAGTGGAAGACTGATGATGAGTGGGTTGGTGGCCTGTTGGTCAGTGCTAATTAGGGGAAAGAGTCTACCCACTGCAGAGAAGCCTTAACTGGCTGAAGATGTCTGTCCATGACCTGCTCCACCACATCCTCATCCAAGTCCTGAACCTCCATTCAGTAAGGCTTGCCAGGCTGGCAAGAGTCAGGGTGCCTAAAGGACCAGTGCCACTTCCCTGACCCTGTAAGGATGTACCTGGGATTCACACAAATACACTGCCCCTGAGGAATCTGCATTTGTAAAAAAAGTGAACAGAAGTGGGAGAGAAATAAAATAAGAACGGACAAAGGAATGCATATTTAAAATAAGAAAAAGAAAAAATGTGGGGAGAGATCAAGAAGAAATACACACATTCATACATAAATGCTGGACATCATTTAATTTATAATCAATCAATTGTATGTTTATTAAATCTTTACTGAACTAAAACAAAATGTATGGGAGGTGCTTAAGCATACATCTGTGTACTGCTATAATTCTTGGTGGAGTTTACATTTGCAGTCTACAGATATTAACATGAGAAATGCTAATACATGTATTTCTGCTTGATAAGGATTTGGTTGCAATAATGTGCTGAAAGAATACTCTTCCAATTACATACATTAATGAAATCAGAGACAGAAAACAACATTTGTTACTTATACTTACCAGTACCTTCAATCAACAGAAGTTAATTCTCCACTATTCTTTTACATGATTACAATTAATTTCCTCTTTGGCTAATAGAGAAGACACAAGACCATTGTTGTTTACCTGTATCTCATCATCTTTTTTTCTTAACATTTTGCTATGACTACTAGTACTCTACAAGCCATTTCATTTACTGTTGCAGTTACTTATCATGGCTAGGATTCAGTAAACTCCATGTAGGAATAGCATTATTGCTACATGCAGTGAATGGTGTCCGTGTCTGCATCTCCCTCTCAGCAGTGCACCTTACATATTAATGAGGGCTTGCAACTAGGAAGGAGCCATGGGCACGGATACTGAATTAGTGCAGGGGGGATATTGCATATCTGTAACACACCCCCTGCATTGTCAAAGTGCCGTAAGGCACTTTTTAAAATCCTTTCAGTGTCCACGGACACTGAAAGAGGATTCAGAATGCAATGCAGGGTGTGTGTGACAGGAACTGTAACACACTGCTGCATTGTTAAAGTGCTGTATGGCAGTTTACAGTAAAAAGTGTGCCCTCGGATGCACACCTCTTACAGCAAGAAATCTGGACAAAGCCATGAAATAAAAGTGGGACAAAGGGCGAAAAATAGCAGAACTTTTTAAATATTGCTCTTACAAACTTAAAAGTTGAAAGAATAACAGATTTTGCATTAGCACAAGTTTTCTGAAGGGTATACAGAGGGAAACCCAACTGTCTGTCATCATTTTCAGCTGCCAGTAGAAAAAGTGGGGCAAAAGCCCAGAAATAGGACATTTGTTAACTAATGCTCAGAAAGTTGATATGACAGGTTTTGCATTACCATGGATTGTCATGAAGAGTATGTAGTCTGCAACTGACATGCTGACATTTTATATATTGAGATATATCTATTTAAAATGGTTGTATACATTTTTTTCCTTTAAATGTGAAGTTTAAGCATAGCTGAGCGGGTTTGTGTGCCACAGCGCTTTTCTTAGCAGTGCTTAAACATGTTGTATGAGCTATACACAAATTTATAACTGGAATCTTCAATAGTGACTTAGCTTAATAGTTAGAGTTCAAGCTTTGTGTTCAGTAGTTCACTGTTCAAATACCAAGACAGGCTATTCAGCTTTTACATGGGAAAGCACTGTGATTTTCTTTTTTTATTTAATGATATAGTAATTGATATTTGTTAACCAGGGTAGTGTAGCTGGTCCAAAATACCAGTGTCAGTGGATATATGATGTGAAATCCCCTATGTAAACACGTGTCCTATACAGTATAGTCACACCCCAAGGTAATGTAATGGAAGCACATAGGGGGACATCATGTAAAGAAATTATATACATTTAATATGTCAGTAATGATTAATTAATATGAGATTTTAAATATTTTTTAAATGAAAACTGAGCAATGCTAAGCAGTGCATAGCTCTGCTGAGCTGGTTTGAGCATTGCTTAGAAGTTTAATTCTAAGCAGCATTCAGCCCAGCTAAGTGGATTTGCACACTGCTAAGCACTGCTCAGCATTTGCCACTTTAAGCACTGTTCAACTCAGCTTAGCGGGTTTGCGCACTGCTGAGCTTTTCTCAGCATTTTCATAAATGGTCCAAAGATGGCAAAGGGTGGGAATATGGCCTTATTTAAACCGCACAGGTGGGAACACAGTCATAACCCATTAGAGTTTGATCCCTGTAAGAGCTGTGGCAGGTGCTAGTGAAGAAGTGTGCTTTTGGGTGCAGCGCTGGGGCATTTTGGAATCTAGGGTCATGGCTAGACTCCTTGTAAAGAACTATGACAGTAGATTGCTGCAGGGCCAGTACCAGGGCTCAAAATGCAAGGCTGAGGTGTGGGACAATCTGGCAACTGAGCTCACTAATGCCACTGACATACACTGGTGACCAGGTCAGTCATCGTTATGATGACCTGAAATGGAGGAAGAGGGCTATCTTGGCCCAATGGATCCAAGATGCTCAGGACGGGAATGCCCCAGAAGTTTTTAAGTATAGCAATTGGTGATTTATCAAATTATAATATGAATATCTGATAGACAGGTATGCATAATGGTGTGTTTTTCCCCAAAGCTGCAGAAGAGAGGACTCACAATATGGAAGGCCATGGAGGATGACTGGAGAGGCTGCACTGACAGTGTGGTGAGTACAGATATAGCTTACAATATATATAGTCCAATAAATAAAAAATATAATTCTTTACCACCATTAGGTATAGTGCATCCTAAGTGTACTGAATAAATAAAGTTTGCCAGGCCAATATTGATCTACAGGATCTGCAGTACTACTGAATGTAGAATCTCAACTGTAATAAAGCACTGTCATGTTACTCAAAGATTTATACCACAAACTGTTGTGTTTACTCTGGTATGTTGTTAAAGAAATAGAATGTGTACAGGTGCTTCACAGCAAATGTGGCTTTGATAGCATGTATTGACTGAGGTTGTTCTGATAACCAGTTGTTATGCAAAACTGTAGATTGTGGAGCTGTAAAACAAGATATAAATGAAATATGAAATATGTCCTGCACTAACATCTGAATCTTGAATAGTAATGTGTAATGTATTATAGTGTGTCCCCTGTAGCATCGCCTTGTGTTCACCTTTGCATTTCAGATCTATGTAGTAATGAATGTGGGTATGCTGATGCAGGCAAGTACGAGTGTGTAATAGGTAGAGACCACAAATATATGATGTCCAAATGCATACGGGTCGGGTATGCAACCCAGCAGCCTCTATGGTCTGTACAGATCACACATACTCACATCTACTAGGGGTTAAATGTGTACACCTGCTTTCAAAGGATTAATACACAGTACACTATCTATCATGCATAAATCTCAGGCATGTATGTTCAACTGTCACTACAGTCTTTGGTGACACTACACTTGGATTACAAGGTCAGATTGTCTAACCAAGTGAGTATTGTGCAGAAATCAGTCAAACAAGAGACAACAGTTCCCCAGTAGTGTGATGAGAAATAGTTATGTTGTTCATTTTTGCACACACACACACACACACACACACACACACACACACACACACACACACACACACACACACACACACACACCATGGTTTGAATCCCAGGACTGGTATGAAGATGTACTTCTAGTTGCCCACAATAAATCCTGAGTATTTGTACAGTCAGGTAGTGTTAATAGATATTTTCTCTACAGGGCTCACAGGTAAAGTAATGTCTGTATTAGCTGCATGAAGGGTATAGTAATAAACGGTGTACAAATGTTCTAGTGTCCAACCCCATGCCTACAAAGGACAGCAGGATAGGTAGGTAGACCATGCACTCTTCCTGAGACAGGTCTCTCCAGTGAGCAGTGTTGCCAATAACCTTGTGCACACATATAAATTCAGTACAAGTATGCCATTAGCACACACACACACATCAGTGCAGGGTACACCTTGTTAGTCATATATGTAACCCTGTCCCCTCTACTCATGTACCTAGAATTGTCACAGTTTGCCCCATACCATTCCAGTTGATAGTTTAAACAGGTATGTATGTGCTACAGAAGCTATAGGCCACAGGTAAACTGTAAAGTGAGGGCACACCTGTAGAGTATTGAGCAGTACTGCTGTAAAAAATATAAGCCTATACAGTTGGCAAAGGACTTTTTTCCCTACCCCCACCCCTTATCTGCATCAATAATTATTATTCATATACAACGGGTATGTTGTTCTCAAAACCTAATGTTGGAATTTGTGTTCTATTACTGTACATATATTTAATTGGTTGCATGCTAACATACCTTGTTCAAATACCATTGTTGGTGGCCTGTTGCCATAAATGTAACTGGCATGCTGTTACAATACTGTTATTCCATTTATGCATGTGTTCTGTTTGCTATGCAACTGTTTCAGTTCTATTGTTCTGGGTTAATTGGAATACCTATGCATGTTGTTATAACTAATTTTGAAATGTGTCGTTCATGACTAGCCAATACATTTTGAAAAACCTCAACACTAGAGAATGTTTGGGAAGGCAGATCCCAGTGTCCCACCTCATCTGGCCATGGCACCAGGTCCCAGCAGATCTGGAACCCAACCTGAAACTGCCTCCTCCGCTGGTCCTGCACCACCCTTGGGGTGGAAAATGCCTCAGGGGACGGGGCAGGAACCAATCACCGGCAAACAGTTCTGAGGCATGGTGTGCAGGGTTATCCAAACAGACTTGGATGTATGCCTGAGCAAGATCGAGGGCAGACTGGTACACCATGAGGGGAAGCCTGCCCCTGTTGTCCAGCCCCCAGCACAGCCACCTTCAGGGCCATGAAGAGGCAGTAATGACTGCCCATGGGTGGGGACCTCAGTCTCATGGTTTCCATCTGGGGACACATGGGGCTCTGATTTCCAACCAGCCTCCCTGTCCAAGGTGTTCATGTGTCATACACTGCTCCTTGTCTCCTGTCTTGTCTGTCTGGAAAAGCAACCTCCCCTACTCAACTTACCCCCAAAATGTACTTACAACCTCTTCCCAACATATAACTCTCACTTTAAAAAAAGGGGGGGGCATCTGTCCTCCCCAAAAAAATCACATCCCATACATAGCTCTCCATTTTGTCCTCACGTATACGGACATCAACCAATTTATCCATGAATTACTCAACCAGTGTACATCACACCCACACCCCTCCCTGTGTGCTGCGAGGCTCTAAATTCCAGATTGTCCACATCATTTACAGGTGTTGCTGCAGAAGAAATGGAGAGCTATGGTCCTTTCCTACACCCATCCTGCACATCCCTCTAGCTGCCTTTCATAATGCTTTTCCCCCTGCTTGCCCCCTTTACACCACCTTCCTATCACCCCTTTTTTCTTTTTTTTTGGAAATAGCTGAAGAGTCATGAACACAGGACCTTCTGAACTACAGTCACAGTAACACACCACTACACCGAATCAGCTCTGGGAAATTATTGATGCGCATACCTTTCAACCTCTTATTTACAAGAAATCTGGATAAAGTCTGACAAAATGGGGGACAAAGGCCCAACAATAGCCACATAGTTTACATAGTGCAGTTATACATATAAGAAAGTTGCTAGAGTAACGTGGTTTGTTTAAACATACATTCTCTGAAGGATTTGAAGTCTGTAACTCAAAGCGCTATCATTATTTAGTGCCATTAGACCTCAGATTATCCCAGTTATTTGCCAGAAAACAACAAATATTCTGAGGAACAGACCAAAAATATGAGCATAAAATCCAGACATTCTATGAAAATATGTACAGTTTTTGGTATGCTGATGCATTTGTACATTTATCAGGCAGTACAGGGGATATACCTTTAGGGCAAAAACATCACTGCCAAATTATGAACACAGAATCATTTGAACTTCAGTCAGGGCAACATACCAGCAGGCCAACAAACCTCTTGAGTACAGCAACTGAGTTTTATGAACACATTCTGATAGCCAGTCACAAAGTACTCCAACATACAGTGGCCAAAATCACAGTGTACCTGGGCCTCTAACACAGACACAAAAGTACACAAATACTGCAAAGTGTCAAGTGACTGTGCAGATTTCCACAGAACGTCCAGGGTTATGGCTCATATTTATGGCCTGTTCCTCATAACATTTGTGGCATTCTGCTAATATCAGGATGGAAGTCACTCAATAATAATAATACACATTTGAGTGTCAAACTTCAAATCCCTCAGAAAATTAATGTCAAACAAACCCTGTTACTCTAGCAATTTTCTACGGTTATGGCACCAATAATTAAAATCTCTCCCTATTTTTGACCCTTTGTCCACACATTTTGTCGTGCTTTGTCCACATTTCCTGTGCTAAGAGGTTGAGAGGTATGCAGACATAGCATACAAAACTATGGAGACAACAAATCAGTCCAAACAGTGCACAGTTTTTCCACCTACCCTCTGTGATGCTGTAGCTCCCACACCTCCATAATGTCCTCCTCACAGACCAGGAAAAGGGGCAAGGCCCACACGAAGACCTTAATTATAGCACTGTGTTGCCATGACATTGGCTAATGGGAAGGCAACCCAGCTGTTTTGGATGCAATTAGCAAATTGCAGCAACAGATTGGTGCACATGCCATTACCTGTTCATGAGCATTACCTACAAAAGGCAAGCTGCTGCCTATAGTAAACAGGTCTGATACTTTTGTCAGGAAGTTAGACTGTGACTTTTCACAACACCTTTTGTGGATTTATTCTGAAAAAGGAGTACACCACTATACCAGGTATGTCAAACAAGTATGTAATGGAATGCAGATGGGGGATGCAGTCATGAGGAATAGGAATTTAAGCAGTAGCTATCAACAACACTTCCTTGACTGTCATGTTGCTGTTAGTCTGCTGTCCAGCACCTACAGCCATCCCGGATGGCTACATCTGCAGCATACTTCTGAACTGTACAGATTTTTGCAGAATGTCCTGATTTTTGCCTCACAATTTTGGTATGTTGAAAAAATTGTGGTTTTCTGGCAAGTTAGTGGCAAATCATGAAGGACTGATGTTAGAAAATAATGACAAACAGTTCAGTTCCAGTCTTCATACTTTACAGAAAAGTTATTCAAATGCAAAACCTGTTATTCTAACAACTTTCTAAGTTTGTAAGAGCAATACCAAAGTCTAAAAACACCAAACAAAAGGAAAATAACTAATAAAACAAGTATGCCCAGGCTATAATCCAAAATGGGTTGATTTTCTGCAAGACAAGTTTATTAAGCGCTTTCGGCTATGCACAGCGTAGTCTTCATCAGAATACATTACAAATCATATACTGCTTCATTAAATAAAAATCAATGACCAATCACAGACATAAAACAATTAATTAATTAAACAACCACCACTGCACTACTTGTTAACTCTGAGAGCGGCATTGTCAATTGTGTTCCACACAAAAACTGTATCCAGTTCATCATTAAAAACATGTTCTGTTTAAAAAACTAAAATATACATTCAAAAATCATCACTTATTGTAAATATATAGTTATTTCTTATTTATTCTTTCCTGTAAAACTGGGACAATAGAAATGCTTTCATTTAGACCTGGGGGAAACTGCTGCTGTTCTAAATTGCCATTGTGTTTCTTTTTTCTTTAATACATTCTTCCAGTCCCCCCCCCCCCCCCCCCAGGATTTAATTTCACCTGCTCTACAATTCCAAATGAAAATTTGATGGAGGGACAAACTGCAGAATGTTTATATAGTGCACTTGTTGTTTTTTTGTTTTTAATATCATTAATATGCTCATACATCCTGTTTTTGAGTGCCCGCTCTGTTCTTCCTAAATAAAATGCTGTGCAGGAATTGCACACTGCTATATACACAATATCTTTGCTCATACAGTTCCCATTTGCAAATACTACCTTACTTTTCATCCTGTTGTCCAGGACTACAGATTTGTCTTTGTGTATGTAACAACATTGCTTACACATTCCACAGGGCCTAGTACCCTTGCTATTCACCTTTCTGGGTTCTAGTTAACATTCTAGGAGGATCTTAATATTGTGCCCTGTCTTGTTGACAAATTTAGGACCCTCTCCCAACTTCTTATATATTTCTTGATTAGTTTTAAAATGTGTCCATTTCTTACTAATTATCTTATTATTTAGGAAAAACAGAGCATGCACTCAAAAACAGGATGTATGAGCATATTTAGTTTGTCCCTCCTTCATGAAATTTTCATATGGAATTGTAGAGCAGGTGAAATTAAATCCTGGGGGGGGGGGACTGGAAGAACGTATTAAAGAAAAAAGAAACACAATGGCAATTTTTCCCCCAGGCCTAAATGAAAGTATTTCCATCGTCCCAGTTTTACAGGAAAGAATAAATAAGAAATAAACTATATATTTAGAATAAGTGATGATTTTTGAATGTATATTTTAGTTTTTTAAACAGAACATGTTTTTTAATGGTGAACTGGATACAGTTTTTGTGTGGAACACAATTGACAATGCCGCTCTCAGAGATAACAAGTAGTGCAGTGGTGTTTTTTAAATTAATTGTTTTATGTCTGTGATTGGTCACTGATTTTTATTTAATGAGGCAGTATGTGATTTGTAATGTATTCTGATGAAGGCTACGCTGTGCATAACTGAAAGCGCTTAATAAACTTGTCTTGCAGAAAATCAACCCATTTTGAATTATAGCCTGGACATACTTGTAAGAGCAATATTTAGAAACTGTCCCTATTTTGGGGCCTTTGTCACACTTGTATTTATGGTTTTGTCCAGATTTCTTGCTCTAACAGGTTGAGAGGTATGGCCTGCAGTGACGTAGATCACAGCTCTGGCCCCTGAGTCACCCCAGCGAGGGTCAGCTCACATAACTACTACTGGATTGTCTGTTGTACAATACTGTGATGTAAATAATCATGTAATTTGTGTATATTTATATCATACATATGCGTGTCTTACCAGTGTAAGAGACCTATATATGTTCTGTGGATATTAAACAACTGGTGCAGAAGTGTGTGGGTTGAACTGTATGTTATGTACTGAGCTCATACCTTACAATCGTCCAAAGTTTTGCACACTGACCACATGCTTGCCTTATATTTCTACTCACGTACTCCTACAATTGTGTTTTGTCTGGTAAATCCATGGCAAATGATTAAAGAGAGAAGTCATAAAATAATAGCACACATGTGAATGTCAGATGTCTCAACCTTCAGATAACTCATGCAAATCCAAAACCTAGTTTTCTATTAACTAGGTGTTTAAGAGCAATATTTATAAAGTGCCACTATGTGTTGGCCTTTGTCCTGATGTCTTGCTCGAACAGGTTACTGGCATAGAACAGAAATGTATATAAAGTATTACCTGTGCAAATGAATGTATTAATATTAATGGAAGCCTCAAACATACAGACATAAGTTGCAAAACTTCAAGTAAATAAGCTGAACTTGTTTTACGAATGTGTTATCCCAGTTTCAGTGCAGCAAACAGACATAAATGTCTACTGCTAGAGATTTTTGTATTGTCTTGAAACATATGTAATTACTAGGTTGAAAATGTAAAAGTGCTCAACTGTGTTATAACTTCTAGTTCTACACAAACATCAGAAAGATATTCCCTTCTGATGCAGAGATGCTAAAATGTATGTTACTTGCTGTTAGCCTGGCAAATGAAGGCAGGTGACAAACATTGATGTAATCTGAGCTAAACCAGCATGTTGATTATTACTTCTAGACGTGTCTCGGAGACAGACCTTTGCATGTTGTATATGTCTGTGTATCTGACATTATCCAATTATATGCATTTGCCTTGCTAATAGTAAGGAACTAGGGACATGTAAAACTGTTTACATACAGATGGGAATAAAGTATATCTGTCTGATGTTTGTGTTGTCTGCATTGCTCTGATATCAGTCATCTCTGCATTTAATGTTGATTTCAAGCTCTGGATTTAACGTTTGATCACTTCTATTTTGTATTTAATTCTAGTATTACATTTGTTTAGTTTTAAGTTAGTGTTCTGTTGAAGTATTAAACGTTCTTGGTTAAGGACACAAAAAAAAAAAAAAAAAAGTTACCAAAGAATCCATTTGCAAACTGTGAATAGCATCATTTAAGTAGTTGGAGGAGTTGTCAGACAACATGGCTCTTTTAGTTAGAAATACCTGTAATTAGCTGAAGTGTTTGTGTGTTCTGCATTGCTCCGAGTTTCAGTCATCTCTGCATGTAATGTTGATTTTAGGACCACTTCTATTTTGCCTCTTATTCTACTGTTTTTTTTTTTTTTTACGTTTTCTGTTCTGTTGGAGTTATAACTGTTTCCCCTCTCACTTGCCCAGTCCTTGTTGTGTTCTTAAATCTGATGGCTTGTGAGTCGCCCGCCCCTACTACAAATCTCATTTTGGACACTCCTCCCAGTCCCATCAGCTTATTCTACGGAGTAGACAGAGAGATAATTTGGGAAGGGCTCCCCCCACCTTGGTTTCCAAAACTTAAAAGTATCGTGTTTCATCCCTTTACACTGAACCTAAATAAAAACTAATTTTACTGTATTTGTGTTTCTTTAGACTTTATTATTTCATATTGCTTTTTACTTCATATTGCTTTTGCTGCCTTTTACAAGTACTCGATTGCACTTATTCTTCTGCATGTATTACTGCTTGTTAGTAGCCTGATTAAAATGTAACTGTCATTCTAAGCCTTTTGGTTTAAGCACTTGGGCTTCGGTCCAATTGTTTTACAGTAAAATGGTTTGTGGTCTGCACTCTTATGGAAGGAGGGATAGCTTACCCGTCTAAGTTGGGCTTTGCTGGTTGAAGGCTTTTACTGCCTGTTATACTAAAAGTGTTTTGCTTTGGGTTGAAGCACTTGGGCTTTAGGCCAGTAATTTTACATGAGTGAGGTTTGTGGTCTACACTCTTGTAATTGGAGAGGGTACATTCTGCCCTTTTGAGCGCCGAATTGCTAGTTAAAGCAGTATTGTGCCTGCTTATTTCAACTGTTCCTTAACACAATTGGTGCACCTTGTTTGTTGTAGCATACACTATATGTAGACATGCTGAATCCAGCTTTGTTTGTAGAACTTAAGCAGTAATCCTGGCCATCTGTTTACGAGAGGCTTACTCTGCACCCTAATGGCAGGACTGTGCAGTTAGAACTTGTCTGACTGAAGACTGTAGAACAGGGCTCAGTTTAGAGCTTTCTTGTTGGTTAATTGCTGCACGTGTTTAAATCAGTTTGCTGCTGTGATATTTTTGCGTGCATCTGTTCCCCCTGTGTTACACTGACCTATACAGACTTGAAATATCTTTAGTATACTCTGGTTACCTGTTTTGCTGTATTCATATCTGTTTGATTCCTGTGTTTGCTGCTATGCCATCTTGTGTTGGCCAGGGCCTGCCTGCACTTACTGGGAGTAAGTGAACTGGTTGGAACTTATCTGGCATAGGGTGCTGAGCTACAAACTCAAGGACAAGGGTTGGTTGGTCAGTTACAGTGTTTCTAGTTTACCTTTCTTTTTGTGCTAATCAAACCCAGCATTTGAGTGGGTTTGTGCTTCTTTGTCCATTGCACACTGCCACTGTGCTGTATTAACCCTTTTCAAGGTATCTCAGGTGCAATGTTTGTTCCTTACCAGCACTCCTGTGTGAATGAGGCCCTCGTCTGTAGCTACTGTATTGATTTTATCCAGCCATACTCACACCTATGGGTAACTCTCCTCAGATAATACCCACTCTACTATCCCTGACTTCTGTTCCACAGATAACCATGGATGGACAATCCCCTGTACTTTCTCCTGCTACTATGGTTGATATGGGCATCCTGAGACAGTGTAGCAACTGCCTTATGTACACAGACCACCCTCTACTACCACCACCTAAAAACACAATATCTGACAGATGCAATCATATTAAGAACCTAGGCTCCTTGCTGTCTCATTCCAAAGCCAGCACATGACTGACAGACCATGATGCTTTTCCAGAGATGGCCTTCATCTCTCTCCCCGGCCATCTCTGGCAAAGGCTCTGGTCTCCTCTTGTAGGCAAAGTCATGAGCACAATATTAGCAATATGAAAAACTAAGTTAAATGAAATGTAAAGGTCATGCTGCTAAATGCTAGGAGTCTTAGCATGAAACTGCACTCACTGCAAGCATTTCATGCCCTGGAGGGTGCTGACATTTGTGCAGTTCCTGAAACCTTGTTCAAAGCTGTGGAGAGTCCCCCAACTTTACCAGGTTACTCATGCTACCATACTTTCAGACCCCAAATGGATGGCTACAAAGGCAAAGGAGGTTGAGTTACAATATTGATCAGAGAGACACACAACTCCAGGCTGGTCAAATGATATTACACACATGACATGCACCAAGTGCAGTTAAGTGTCGGCAAAACACATTCATATCATGCTGCAGACCCACAACCATGATGCAGGACACCCACTCCACCTATCTGGACTTAGTTAAATCCATCAAGATTCAACCCTCTACCCTGAACCTATGTGACTAACTACTCAAACATAGAGTGCAGGACTTATTCTAGCCCAAACATGAACCCCCACAGATTCCTCAAATTTGTCAATGGCAATGCATTGCCTCTGGTGGTCAACACTCCTACGAGAGGTGAAAATATCCTGTACCCGGTCGTAAAGAGCATGAGTAGCCACTGTAGCACTCCTACTGTATCATCCTCCTTGGTAAGATCTGACCATAAAGTGATCACTTTTGAAGTCACCATCTCCCCTGATCCCCCTTGTCAGGGTCAAACAAAAAAACATTTCCAAGGCTTAATACAATTTTCTCAGAGCAGGTATAAGCAGATTCACAGCCACTTTCCATTCAGTTGGAACTTGAACTAATGTCCAAGCCTACACCAACAAAATATATGAGCAATACTTAGCTGTATGGACTGAGCAATACTTGGCAGGCCAAATCATCTACCTCAAGGAAGAGTAAACCTGTCTGGTGGACAGCAGCAATAAATGAGCACCATAACAGAAGGAAAATATTGTTGTCCAGGGCCAAGAAGGAGCAGGTGACAAGTTGGCAGCAAATACTCCTTTGTAGGAACAAGCATATTTGGTCACTGCTGTAATCCTCTAAGGCTAACTTCGAATCCATATTGGCCACATCCACCAAGGGCAATCAAGTCTTTCATATATGTCAACAATCTCCAAGCCAACACCCAAATCTGCTCTGAACTGGTGGTCAATAACACCACATAAACAAACGCAATAGACATAGCCAACCTGCTGCCAGACAGGTTCAGTGAAACCTTCACCCCCCTGTCACCCCCGATCCATACATCAGGACATCACCAGCACCTGCCCCACTACCCTCATCACTATGGAGCAAGTCCTTAATGCCCTCTCAAATGCAAGTAATTAAGTCTCCATGGGACCTGATAACATCCCTGCCTGTATCCTACATGAACTCAGGCATGAGCTCACAGCTCCATTACATACCCTATTCAACCACTGCCTGAACACTGGCTTCACCCCAGCTGAATGGAGGATGGCCACTTTCATCCCTCTATGCAAAGATGGAGCGTCTACTGACCCAGGCAATTATAGGTGCATCTGCCTAACTAGCCTGATCTGCAAAGCCATGGAATGCATTATCATGGACCTAATGAACACTGGCAACCTGAAAACACTTGACCCTACACAGTTTAGTTTTGTCAAAGGGAGATCATGCCTGTTAAACTAGGTCGAGTTCTTCAAAACACTCACCAAAGCCATGGACGAGGGGAAGACGGTGCACAGTGCCTACCTTGACCTAGCCAAAGCCTTTGACAGTACTCCCCACTTGGCTGTAATACATAAACCCTCCCAGCTAGGTTTCAGCCTGTATGTTACCAGTGGGGTAGCAAACTGGATCACTGATAGAACCCACTCAGTCAAAATAGGGGAAGCAACCTCTAGTAGTAGACCTGTAATGACTGGTGTACCATAAGCATCTCTCTAGGTGCCTCCATTGTTTGGCATATACTTTTCTGCTGTGCAAGCCAAAAACAGTGAGTGGTCTGTGGCTGACCATGTTTGCAGATGACTGCAAGCTGGGCACTCTTATAAATTCCCCTATTGATGTGAATATCCTACAAGAGGGCCTTACTCACACTAATGACTGGTGCCAGAAGCATGGCTGCCAACTGAATGTCAAGACATGTATCATTATTCCCTTTGGGGAAAATGTCATACCCAGTACTTATGACACTGATAACAATGTACAAAGCATGAACTCAGTCGTGAGAGATTTGGGCACCCAAGTTGATAGCAACCTGACTTTTGACTCCTACGTTGCCGCCACTGTACAGAAGGTTTTCTACATGGCCCACCTCATAAAAAAGGGTATGTCATCCAGAAACGAGGAGGACATAACATCCCTGTACTCCTCCCTTATCAGACCCATTTTTGAGTACAGTGCCCCCTTAGGCATGTACCTTGCAAACCACATGTAGCAACTGGAGAGACCACAGAGGTTCCTGACCAGGAAAATGCAGGGTCTCACACACCCATGCTATACAGACAGACTATAAGCTCTGTCCCTCTATTCAGTCTTGTACAGACTGCCCAGTGGAGACCTGTGTCTGGCATACAAGGCCATTTCTGACGCAGCTTTGATGGAGTTGCTGCAAATTTATATGACAAACTCCACTCGTGCAACCTGCACACGAGGCCTTAACCTGGTCTGTGACATTAATGGAATGTGTTGCTGGGATAGATTTGTATCCAAAAATACATGTCTGCCTGTGGAATAGACTCCCTCTCCATGTCAAGCAGAGTACACTCCTGGCATCCCACTTGTGCCCCTGCTGGACAGGGAAAAAGTACAGTTTTGTACCTACCATAAATGTAGATGTTCGAGGATCCACATTGCTGCAGTCATAACCTGTGGGTAGTCCGCTGTCCTCGGTCGGCCCGAATACCAAAGAGTTAGGCTGGCGTCGGTCATGGGCGCCCGGAGCTGACGTCAGTACGTAGTAGTACTTAAGCGCATGACCGACGCCATATCCTCAGTCTTTCTTGCCCCAGATGTCAGAAGGCCTTAAACAAGGAAAGGCCAGAGCCACAAAGGAGAAAATAACAATTATCCCCAAGGAACAACAACAACCACAACAACAACAACCCCAAACCATAGAGGGGAAGGAGGGAGGGAAAATAGGACTGTAACAATGTGGATCCTCGAACATCTACATTTATGGTAGGTACAAAACTGTACTATGTTCTTTGTCTCACATTGCTGCAGTCATAACCTGTGGGTAGAATCCCAAAGCAAAGGAAAAGGGAGGCTGGCAAACTAAAAAGCATTAGGGGCTGCTAACATGCCCTGTAAGACTGCAGTGGCAAACCCAGCCCTGGACTTGGAGTAAAGAGGGAGATGGTAATGTTTAGTAAAAGTGTGAACTGAACTCCAAGTAGCTGCTTCCAAAATATCCTTAGTAGCTACACCCCTCAAAAAAGCAGTAGATGTGGCAGTAGCCCTAGTGGAATGAGGTCTAATCCCAGCAGGAACATTCTTCCCATGATGAGAATAACAAAAAGCAATACAATTACCAATCCACTTTGAAATAGTCTGCTTTGAAACAGCTTTCCCTTGTGAACTCAAAGCAAAAGAAACAAATAACTGTTGAGTCTGTCTGAACTCCTTAGTTCTGCTCAAATAGCAACGTAACTGCCTGTGTATATCCAAAGAATGCAAGATTTTTTCCCCCTTATTTTGGGGATCAGCATAAAATGTAGGCAAATGGATAGACTGGTTCAAGGCCACATTAGAAATCACTTTTGGCATAAAAGTAGGGTTAGTACGCAAAGAAACTCTATCCTTATGGAATATCAGAAAGGGTTCAACTGCCATGAGAGCCTGCAATTCAGATACCCTTCTAGCAGAAGTAATGGCCAACAAAAAGGCAGTCTTCCAAGACAAAAACTTCAATTCAGACATAGCTGCAGGTTCAAAAGGAGGCAAAGTAAGCTTTTCCAACACAAAATTGAGATCCCAGGAAGGAGTAGGAGCTCATTGGGGTCTTATATTTTTGCCCTCTAAGCAATTGCTTAAACAAAGGGTGAGAAAATAAAGGAGGATCACAATCATAGTGAGCAGAAATGGCTGCAGCATGAACCTTCACAGAGGAAAATGACAAACCCTTGTCTAGTAATTCAGTAAGGTACTGCAGTGTAAAACTCAAATTAGGTAGCGAGACATCAAAGTCCTTTGTTGTGCTCCAAAGAAAAAATCTCCTCCATTTATCAGCATAAACTTTTCTAGTGCTGGGCCGCCTGGCTTCCAAAATGACATCTAAAACCTGTTGAGGAAGCTGAGAACCCACAGGCTCTAAAACAGAATACGCCAGGCCGTTAGATGCAGGGACTGCACCCTGACATTGAGCAAATGACTGCTTGACTGGGACAACAAGTGAGGAAGCTGTGGCAAAGGCCAAGGAGGCTCCTGAATTAAACTCCTCAGCAGAGGATACCAGTGTTGTTGTGGCCAATCTGGTGCTATTAAAATCATGCAAGGCTTGTCCCGCCTGACTTTCAAGAGTACCTTGGTAAGGAGAGGCAGAGGAGGAAAAGCATAGACGTGAAGGTTGTTCCAACTGAAAGATAGAGCATCCACTTTCCAAGCTTTTGGGTGAAACATCTTTGTGCAAAATTTTGGTAGCTGGAAATTTAGAAGAGAAGCGAACAGATCTATGTCTGGAGTTCCCCAAGCCACTGTCAACTGTTGGAATACCTGAGGATCCAATTTCCACTCGTAGGGGTCCACAATTTGTCTGCTCAATACATCTGCTAGGGAGTTCTGTGCTCCTGGCAGAAACCGTGCTTGAAGAGTGATGTGCAAACTCAGAGCAGTCTCCCACAATATCATAGCTTGTCTGCAAAGAGGGTAAGAATGGGTTCCCCCCCCTGCTTGTTGATGTACCACATGACTGTAGTGTTGTCTGTTCATATCAACACCTGTCCTGGTTGAAGTAGGCCCTTGAAAGCCATCAGGGCAAACTGAACTGCTAACATCTCCTTCATGTTGATATGCAAATGCTGTAGTCTGGGAGGCCACGTGTCTTGAATCCATTTCCCATTGAAGTGTGCTCCCCAAGCCAGGTCTGAGGCATCCGTCGTTATGATCTGACTCGCCTCTGGTCGGGTCACAGAGAGTCCCTTGTTTAGGTGACATTCCTGTGCCCACTACAAGAATTCCTTCTGGATGCAAGGTATTATCTGAATGACAGTGTCCAAATCGTGGCAGTGTTGAGTCCATACACTTTTGAGATACCATTGTAGCTTCCTCATATGCAGTTTGGCATTGGGAAGTACCAGAATGCAAGATGCCATGAACCCCAAGGCTTGAAGGACTGTCCTTGCAGTCAGCCTGGACAGTACTGATAATTGCTGGAAGTATAGGTGAAGAGTTCTTTGTTTGTCCGGGGTCAGAAAAGCCATCTGAGAGGCTGTATTCAGTCTCACACCCAGAAAGCACATGTCCTGAGAGGGTACTAGACTGGACTTTGTTTCGTTCACAGAATACCCTAGGCACCTTAAAACTGCCATTACATACTGTAGATGTTGAAGTAACTTGTCTTTGTCTTGAGCAAGAATCAGGCAATCGTCCAGATAAGGATAAATTTGTATTCCCCTCAGTCTTAAGAAAGCTATTACAGGAGCCAGAACCTTTGTGAACACCCTGGGCAGTAGATAAACCAAAGGGCAATGCAGAGAACTGATAATGAGAAGTACCAGCCGAAAACGCAGGAATCTCCTGCAGCTGGGCCTGATAGGAATGTGAAGATAGGCCTCTTTGAGATCCAGAGTTACCATCCAGTGATCTTTGCCTAGCAGAGGCAGAAGTTGCTGTAATGTTAACATCTTGAACTTTGGAATGTCTAGGTATGTATTGAGAATGGACAAATCCAGAATTGGCCTCCAAGTGTTTCCTTTCTTTGGCACTAGGAATAGACGAGAATAAAACCCTAGGCCTTCTTCTGACGGAGGTACCACCTGGATTGCCCCCATCTGTAAAAGCAAAGAAATTTGTTCCTGAGCCTCCAGCCTTTGCTGAGGAGGTACATCTGGCATGCCTTTGAAAGGAGGAAAAGTGTGAAAATAAAACTTGTAGCCTTGATTTATTATGTCCAACACCCATTTGTCCTGGGTGACCAAATGCCAATTTTGTTTGAAAAGTGCCAACTCCTAGAGGAGCTGCCAGAAAAGAAGGATCTGGCAGCTGAAGATACAGGTCATTGGGTCTGTTTACGAAAAGGCTGACCCCTGCCCTCACCAGAAGATTGTGCAGGAGAACTCCAAGTCCTAGGTCTGAAAGAACCCTGAGCGTGAGCCCTGCCCCTACCACGTCTAGACCTGCCCTTAGACTGAAAATCCGAAGAAGGGTAAGACCATCCTCTTGCAGGCCAATTCCTGCTAAACTTAGGGGGCTGCACTTGCAAAAATTCCTTAACCGTCTGCATAGACTTAGCTTTGTCTTCCATCTTTTTCAAAACTGACTCCACAGGGGAACCAAAAAGAACTTCAGATTGAAGAGGAGCATCCAAAATCCGAGCTTTAACATGCTCTGACAAATTTTGATCCTTAAGCCAGGCATGTCTACGAATAACTGAACCAGTAGCAGCCACCCTGGATGAAGCCTGAAGGTCATCGAAGCCACACTGCAAGGAATGTTTACCAACTTGATCTGAAGCATGAACCAAGTCCTGCAATTCCTTACACTCTATACCCTCAGATAAAGCATCTACCTTAGATTTCAATTGACCTAACAGAATGTTCTGATACTTCAGCATATGAAATTGGCAATTTAAAGCCCTCATAGCTAACGTAGAAGAGGTGTACACTTTTTTACCCCACCTCTTCAATGCTCTAGAATCTTTATCCAAAGGAACTGGATTCTTAACCACAGAAGCCCTTACACCCTTAGGCCCTTGAATAATAGTTTCCGGGTCAGCTCTAGGACTCTTATACAAATATTTATGTGCCTCTGGAACTCTGTAATACCTGTCTGGCTTGACAGGGGCAGAGGGTAAAGAATCAGGATTAAGGGAAGCTTCAGAAAAAACATCCTGAACAACATCTAAAACAGGGGGAATAGCCAAAGGTCTATGTTGTGGCAAAAACATAAATTCCCTAAGCTTCTTACGAGAATCTGAAAAATCCTGACCTTCCCACTTGAAATGCTCCCTCATGGAATGCAAGGTTTCAGAAAAGGAAAAATCCTCTGGAGGTGAAGCAGAAGGACAGGAATCCTCTGCATCCGAATCTGAATAGGGAGGAAAATCCTGAATATCCTCAGCTGAGGACTCAGAGTAATCTGAGGAATGCTCCATTCCCTCTAAATCTGTCTCCACCCTAGGCCTCTTCTCTGGAGGGGGCATAGAACCCCTGATCAAAGTAATCAAATCCTCTGCCATTTTCAACATATGTTTTTTTAGGAACAGAGCCCGAAGAACTAGGGCTATGGCCCGTACCAGAAAGACCAGGTCTAGCCTTAGCAGGGCCTTTAGTGACTGAAGTAGAAGGCCCAATAACCTTTTGTAAGGATGGAACTACAGAAACTTGAGAAGCACCCTCGGCCTGGCCTAACTCCTGAGAGGCCAACTCCTGTAACAGTAAAGGTTCCCCCTGGGATTCAGCCGAGACCTCGGCTGGATCCACAGATTCAACCGTAGATTCCATAGAACCGGCGTCCGCAATGGACGACTCATCCAGTTTAGACCTTAAAGATTTATCTTTTCGCTTTTTTGCGGTAGCTGGTGTCGGAGGATCCGACGGCATGTTGTAGTTACACCGCCTACTGAAAACAAGCCTAGCACAGTCTAATCTGCGTTTAATGGTGCGCTTATTAAATCTAGTGCAAAAGCGACACCCGACTACGTCGTGCTCAGGTCCCAAGCAAGGAATACAGAGAGAATGACAGTCCCTATGAGGTATCTGTTTCCCACAAGAAATACAATTATTAACTTTTTCTGACATCCGGATTAACTGAGGCAAGAAAAGACAAAAATTTTCCCCAACGGGGTACTTAGCCCAACTTGGTCTTCGGTCTGAAACTCGAAAATTGAAAATTTCAGAACGCCGAACGGCACTTGCAAACGCTGCTTCTGCTTCGGACCACGCGGCAAGAAAGACTGAGGATATGGCGTCGGTCATGCGCTTAAGTACTACTACATACTGACGTCAGCTCCGGGCACCCATGACCGACGCCAGCCTAACTCTTTGGTATTCGGGCCGACCGAGGACAGCGGACTACCCACAGGTTATGACTGCAGCAATGTGAGACGAAGAACATCAGGTGCTTACTTTGAAGGAACATGGGCAGAATCCCTGGCTGGGCTTATAACGGCCTCCCACCCAATAGCCTGGTATCATCCTATCAACCTATGCACCTACTACCTTAGATGTTTGCTGTATTTATTTCAGTCTGTCCTGCAATGTTATCTTAATGTATTCCCTGCGAGTCTGAACTCTGTAGTCACTGTATTGATTGTGTATTGTCTTGTTCCTTTATTAGTTATCATTAAATACAGCTGAACCTTGTACGTGTTTCTGGTCTGTATAGAGCTAAGTAAAACTCTTAGAGTACTTGCATATGTATTTGGTGACACTATATAGCCCACTCCAATAGCCTTGGTCTTTGTCGCATTTACCATTTGGCTAATAAGCACATCACATAATAGAATTCATCACCCTTTGGTAAGGGCCTTACAGTAGCTGATAAATAGCTGGATTGTGGCAATCAGAACTCTCTGTGTGTCCAAAAGGGGCCCTAGCTAGTAAGCCTATGCCAATCTTTCCCAGAAGAGAGAGAGAGTGTGTGTGTGTGTGTGTGTGTGTGTGTGTGTGTGTGTGTGTGTGTTTCATAAATCAAATCTCAAAGTGTGTGTCAGCTACAAGGCCAGGGACATGATGCACTGGTCAGACAGAGAGGGTGATAGATGTTCTGGCTTGGCCACTCTGCTGAGATGTTAACTGTACAGCTGTGCCATTGGGAAGTCATATTGGGGATCTTGAGAGAGGGAGAAACCAGCACCAAACTGACTAGGATATCTCTGTGTGCTCTGAAGGATAATTGTACTTTACTGTGTGTGCTTGTCATCCTCCCACTGTGTATGTCCCTCACAGCTGTTAGTGGTGAGTATTGAAGTTCCTTGATTACTGAGCCAGTACATGGGCATCACACTGACAGTATGTAATGGTGAATTCAGCTGGCATACCACATCATGTACCACTAGTAAGCCCCTGTCAGACTGCGAATGTCATACAGGATTATTTCACAGATTGTCCTGGTCTCCCTAACCATTCCTGAAATATTCTGGCTAGGTCAGTGTGTACTCCACACCTGTATCTGATTGACTAACATCTATGGCTACCATACCTGGTGAGCCACTGCAGCAGGACAGCAGGTTATAGGTACTAGTAGTGGGTGGATGCTGGCTCTGGCTCAGCAGCAGTACATACATACTGAGCGTGCAATGTAAGGGAATGGATACAGTACCAGATATTCATGTACCATTATTGTGTCCCCAGGAGTCTGGCATATCGCAGACCCATCCCCCCAAACTCTGTGGACAACCATCACACATTGTCCAACTTGTGTGTGGAAATGCACACTTGTCCAGCAGGGGAGTCTTCAACTATCAGGCACATGTGCCCATTCTGCCAACATCTGGGTACTGCAGATGTCAAGACACCTTTGAGTAGGTCACCCTACACCACATATGTACCGCTCTCTGTTATTGTGTACCTCAGATGTTCCTGAAATGTCCACATGCACCTGTAGTACCACTCACCTATTTTCTGAATGTAGGCTGGATGACCTGGTACTGTAATGCTGCCCACAGAGAACACCCAGCAATCGATGGCAGTGATGTGTGTGGACACACAACAACACAGTCTGTCAAAGCAGACAGGACATTTCTTGTAGTCCTCCTACCATCTCAGGTTACTAGGCTATGAGCCATGAGTAGCCATATGCTTAGGCCACAAGTTAGCCCATGTGTATACACTGCAGCAGCTGATATCCCCATCCAACAGGGACACAGGTGGTATTCCAAGGGTGTGTGTGCTGTTAAACTTCCATTTTCATTCTGACCCCCACTAGAAGAAGCAAAATCCTTGACCTGGTTATTACTAACATGGGTGACCACTGCTCTACACCAACAGTCAATCCCTCCCTTGTCAGATCAGACCATAAACTAATCAGGATGGAAATCCACACCTCACCCACACACCCCGTAAAGGTAACCACCTTGAAAAACCTTTCCAAAGCTGACTTTGGACTCCTAATAACAGAGGTGGCTAACTTCACAGCATCCATGCCAATGGAAAACAGCTGCATGACTGCCGAATCATACATCAATGCACTGTACAACCACGTACATAAATGCATGGAACTAGCCATACCCAACAGAACCAAGATGCTCTTCTCCCAAAAAAAGGAAGCCAATCTGGTCGTCCCCTGCCATTAATAAACTCTACAACAGAAGGAAGAAATTGTTGCAGAAAAAGGTGAAGTCCCAAGACTGGAAAAACTCCCTTATTAGCCTCAACAAAAAGTTGACATCCCTCATCAAATCCTCTAAAGCCAGCTATTTATTTATTATTTATTTATTTCAGTTTGATTACCGGGGAAGTCCAATGGGCCATGAAGTGCCCATTTTCAGTGGAGGCCCAGGGAGAAAAGCTCCATAAACAATACAATAAGGGTTACAGAGTGTTGAAGGAAAATACAAGAGTAAAATTCATACAGTTATAAGTTTCAAAGCAATACAATACCATAAGGGTTACATAGTGTTAAAGGTAAAATACAAGTGTAAAATTCATACAGTCAGGAAATGCAAATGCATAAATGTACATCATAAGACACAGTTAACAGATAGATTTCCCTTTGAAGGTAATGTAAGGGAATTGTACTTTACTGTGTGCCTTTACTGCACAATGGTACCTCCTATACTTTCCCTTCGCTATGAAGGCAGAGTTGCGGCAGACACTACAAACAATCACAAAGCCTTTTATAGTTATATCAAGAACCTCCACAGCAATACCCAGATGTGCTCTGAAACTAAAGAACAAAAGGCACAACAAATCCATGCAATGAACTACAGTATAAAGAACGGCCACACAATAAAGCCCGAAGGAAGCTCAATTTTAATGTACTAACGTTGTCAATGCAAATACATTTTCGTCCTTACAGAAAAACTTCAGACAATACAATAAGTAATTGTTTTATAAAAAGTTTTAAGCATTTTATAAAAGTTTTTTACAATGTTTTTAATTATATTAAAGATGTGATTGGTTGAGTATTTAGGGGATGGTATTTAAGGGAGGTTAGCTGATTACTCATTGTATTGTCTGATGAAGTCTTTCTGAAAGGATGAAAACGTATTTGCATTGACAATGTTAGTACATTAAAACTGATCTTCCTTCAGGCTTTATTGTGTGGCTGTTCTTTATACTGTAGTTCATTCTCTGGATTTGTTGTGCCTTTTGTGCTTTAGTTTGAAAGTTCTGTTTGGCACATTCTCCTGCTGGGATTACCAGATGTGCTCTGAGTTACTGCACAATGGTACCTCATATACGGAGCTGACAGATATTGCCAACATACTGTCCAACAGATTCAGTGCCAACTTTACCCCTCTCGCCCCCCCCAAAGGACCAATCACAATACCGGAAGAATGTCAGGCACCCAGCATTACTGCAGCCCAGGTTAAAGCTGCATTATCCAAGGCCAAGAATATAGCTTCGATGGTACCCAATAATATCCCTGGCTTTCTTCTACATGAACTACGAAGTGGACTGGTACCACATCTGTGTGCCCTGTTCAGTCACAGCCTCACCTCAGGCTCTGTCCCTACCGAATGTCAAACTGCTACAGTCATCCCTCTCCATACAGGGGCAGCGACTACAGACCCTGGAAATTATTGCCCCATTAGCCTGATGAGTCTGAATTGCAAAGCTTTGGAGTACATCATCATGGACCTAATTAACAAAGATATAGGAAATCTCCAATCTCTGGACCCCACACAGTTTGGCTTTGTGAAAGGGAGATCATGCCTGCTCAACCTGGTTGACTTCTTAGAGTCAGTCATCAGGGCTCTAGATGAAGGTAAGGCAGTGCATACAGCCTACGTCGATTTGACCAAGGCCTTTGATACCATTCCTCACTCGGGAATTAGTGATAACCTCACCAAACTAGGCATCAACCCATATAACACTAGGTGGGTTGCAAATTGGCTCACAGATTGAACACATAGTGTGAAAGTAGCGAATTCCAAGTCAGACTGCCGACCAGTCACAAGTGGAGTCCCACAGGGAGCAGTTCTGAGTCTTCTAATGTTTGGCATCTACTTCTCAGAAGTCCAGGCCAACACAGAGGCATTCTGGCTGACCAAGTTTGCAGACGACTGCAAGTTGAGAGGCATTATTAACTCCAAGTGTTGCAGACATCCTACAGAAAAAGCCATGGCCTTAAGCCTAACATCAAAAATGCGTTGTCATCCCCTTTGTTAAAAACTCAGTTCCCAGTAACTACCACATTGATGGGAGCCCACTGAACACTGAAGGCATTATAAGAGATCTGAGGTTGCAGGCTGACAGCAACCTCTCCTTTGACCATCACATTGCCACTGTGGTCAGAAAGTCCTTCTATGTGGCACATCTCATTATCAAGAGTTTTGCATCCAGGAAGAAAGTAATCATCTCAGTCTACTCTTCCCTCATTAGACCAGTCATCGAGTATAATTCCCCATTTGGCATGTACCTCACTAGACATCTGCAACAGCTGGAGAGGCCACAGAAGTGCCTCACAAAGGGGATCCTAGGCATTAAACACATATCCTACATGGGCAGTCTCAAAAGACTCCGGCTATGCTCTCTCATATCGCCTACTTAGAGGCGATCTCTGCTTGACTTACAAAGCCAAGTCTGACCCAGCTCTGTTAGAAATGCTACATCTAAAGAAATCCCATTCCCTCCATGCCACACACTCCAGAGACCTCAACCTCATTACCGCAATCAAGTTAACATGCTGAAGGGACAGGTTCCTCACCCAGAGACTGCCCATGCTCTGGAAAAGACTTCCCATACATGTCAAGCAGAGCACCTCACTATCCCTCTTCAAGAGAAATCTTGATAAGTGGATGGGTAATAGAAAGTTCACCCCGCGGATCACTCCAGTGGCTGTACTTGATAGAGACACTGGGAACTAATGTCGGGCATCACGATGCCAGGGCACTTCTATGGGATAGGCTTGTAAAGGCTCCAGGGCCATTAGCCTAGTACACACCTATGAACCTATATATGTCTGACACCGAAATGTATTGTCTCATTGCTTACTGACAGAAATCCTCAGATCATCACAGTGATTTAAACAGAGAAATACAAGATTTATGACAAACAGACCAAAATTATGAGCCAAACTATAGACATTCTCTCCAAATCCGGCCAGTTGAGAGGTGTGGCTACAGCTGACTGGCTGGGGATCTCCTGGTTGCGTGGTATCCTTCTTAACTGAAAAGTCATATCCTGGTGTGGGTACAGAGTGCATTGTACTGAGCAGAGATTTACATAATGTGTGTGGTATACCCTATTTAGCACTGTGATTTCCTGGTATGTCAGTGGCAAAGCAGTATATAGTAATGTGTGACACACTGACTGACATTTGTTTATAGGTTCATAGGTTGATATGAGGTTAGTAGGCTTTTGGCCCTGAAGCCCTTATAACCCTCACAAATGAGTGTGTGTAGCCCATGTTAAGACATGTCAGCACCCAGAGCGCCTGTCCAGCAGGGACACAAGTGGAATCACAGGACTGTATTTTCTGTTTCCCAAACACTTATCCAGGGTGCACTTCACAAGGGGTATTGAGGTACTCGGCTTTATGTGGACAGGGAGTGTATTCCATGGATGGTGGCGTCTGTAGGACACATCTGTCACACCAACAAATCCTATTGATATCACAGATCATGGCTGATGCTCCGCCAACAGGTTAATCAAGTGGGCCTTGAATTCCAGATGTTCAGCAGTCCCATTAAGGCAGGGTCTGGATTGCTTTGTATGCCAGACAGAGGTCACCTCTGAGGAGTCTGTAAGGAACTGAGTAGAAGGGCAGTGCTTTTAGCCTATCTGTGTAGGTTAGGTGTTTGAGGGTCTGGATTCTCCCAGTGAGGAAATTCTGTGGTCTCTCCAGCTGCTGCATATGCTTTGTGAGGTACAAGTCAAAGGGGGAGTTGTGCAAAATAATTGGCCTTATAAGGTTAGAATTCATGGATCGTATGACCTCTTTGTCCCTGGATGAGACACCCTTACTTTTGAGTTGGCCCATCAATGAAGCTTTCTGTACAATGGAAGCAACATGGTTCTCAGAATTCAGGTTGCTATCAACCTGGGTGGCCAAATGCCTCACTGATTGTGTATGTAGGGCATTGTTGTTAATGTGGGGACATCAGTATCCCCAAAGGGGATGACGATGATGTGTTTCAGGCATTCAGCTTGAGGCCATATTTCTGGCAGCAGTCATTTATTTTGGTGAGACCCTGTTGGAGGACATCCACATCACTTTGGGAATTGATGACTGTTCCCAGCTTGCAGTCATCTGTCAACTCGGTCAGCCATAGGCCAGTATTTCTGGCCTCAGAGAAGTATATCCCATATAACAGAAGCCCCAAGACTGACCCTTATGGTATGCTGCTCATTACTGGTGTACTGCTCGAGTTGGCTGCCCCTATTATGATTCGGTGGGTTCTATCAATGAGCCAGTTTGCTACCCATCTGGTAACATATGGATTGAAGCCTAGTTGACAGAATTTATGTACTATGGCCAAGTGGGGAATAGTGTGTAAGGCTTTGGCCAAGTCAAGATGTTCAGTGTACACCATCTTTCCCCTCATCTATGCCTTTGGTGGCTGTCTCAGGAAAGTCAACCAAATTTAACTGACATACCTCCCCTTGACAAACGCAGACTATGTGGGGATGAGTATTTGGAGTCTGCCAATGTCCCTGTTAATAAGGTCCATGATAATCCATTACATGGACTTGCAGATCAGGTTAGTTAGGCAGATAAGTCTTTAACTTTCTGAATCGGTGAAAACTCCACCTTTGTGTAAAGGGATGACAGTGGCTGACAAGGTGCTTAATGATGCAGCCAATTCATGCCCAAATTCATGTAGGTTGCAGCCTGGGATGTATTCAGGTCCCAGGGTGGCTGTCTTCTTGGCTTTGAGAGGGCAGTGATGACCTGTTCCCTAGTGATAAGGGTTAGGTGGTCAGGTACTGGGAATGTCCTGCTTTACTGATGGGATGACAGAGGGGAGACATTTCCAGTGACTCTGTCAGCCAGTAGATTGGCTATATCTACAGCACTTGTTTATGTGGTGTCCTTGACCACCAGTTCTGCACAGATCTGGGAGCTTCCTTTGAGAATGCAGACATATGTGAGAAAGTCCTTATGATTGTCTGTCTTAGATGTGGACAATTTGGATTCTGAGTTGCTTTTAGAGGATTTCACTGGTGTTCTTATTTGTTTGTTCAGGCTAAGAAGAGATTGCTTCCAATTGTGCACCTGCTCTTTCAAGGTCCTGGACAGCAATGTTATCCTTTTGTTATATAGTTCCTTTATTGCCGATGTTTCCAGACAGGTTTACTCTCCCTTGCAGACAATGATGTTGTCCTGTCAGGTATTTTTATACACACACACACACACATATATATATATATATATATATATATATATATAGATATATATATATATAGATATATATATATAGATATATATATATATATATATATATATGCTGGTATAGTACTTTGGTGTACATTTGGACATTGGTGCCTGTTCCTCTAGTGGGGTATGGGGCTGTGCAGCTGTTTATACCATCCCTCAGGTGGTTGTGATCAGTTTGGAAGGCATTTTCATTTTACCATGGCTAGAGGGGGGTCAGGAGAGATGGTGATATAGAAGGTGACCACTTTTTTGTGTGATCTTGCCAGGGAGGATGATACCATAAGGGTGCTGCAGTGGTTAATCAGGTTTGTTACTGCCAAGTCCAACATATGTATCACATCTTGTGGGGGGTATCAAGTAGGTTGTAGGATTTGGCATTGATAAGATGAGGGAAACTGTGCATTTCTGTTCTGGCATGGTTGTTTTTCCAATCTATGGTTGGGTAATTAAAATCAGTCGGGATCAGGGTAAAGGACTGAATCATGATGAATCATGATAGATTTGTAGAGGGACAGATATGTAGGGTGGGTATCCTGAGTCAAATATGTTGGCCTGTAGCTGCCTATAATTTGAATAGGGATCTTGTCAATGTTTAACTGCACTTGGAGTGTCTGGTGTGTGTCAGACTATTTGACCACCTTGGAGGTGTGCATCTGTTAATATATATTTATACTCACCTCCTCTGGCTTTGCTGCCCACATTTTGGGATCTGGCTGTGTGATAGAATGAGTGACCAGGTAAGGATGGGTTGCTTTCCGCAGCTATGGCCCAGGTTTCTGAGAGTGCACAAATGTCATCATCTTCCAGAGTTAAGAATGCTTGCAATGAGTGCATTTTCCTGTTTAGACTCCTAGCATTTAGCAGCATGACCTTTAATTTGCGTTTTGTTGAGAGTTTCATGTTGGTAGTAGCGACCTCATGACTTTCCCTAAAACAACCACTATGGGGGAGGCAAGGGCCTTTGCCAGAAGCCTGAAACCCAAGTGAGACAGATGCAGGCCATCTGTAGCAAAGCAGCGTGGTCTGTGGACCATATCTTCCCAGGCTGTCAGGCACTGGATGCCCCTTGGACAACACCAGAAAGTCAGCCACTTGTTAATGTCAATCATTTTGTGTTTGTATTGAAGCATCATTCTGGGTGACAATAGAATGCTGCTTAAGCCTACAGACATACCTGCATAGGACACATACTCAGCATGCTTAATCATGTCTGTCTTCCTATATTCCAGGGAGGTACATCTGAAATCATTCACACCAACATGGATTAGGACAGACTCATAACAGTACCTGCTGTGGAGAGACTTCAGTGCATGTGTGATATGGCGGGTGATGGAACCTGACAAAAAGTAACCGTTACTATCTCCTTATGCAGCCTGGTGAGAGGCACATATGTGAGTCTCACAATGGAGTCTCCTATAAGTAATATGTTGGGATTATGGTTGGGCCTTAGTGGTTACCTGACAGTGGTGTGTGGACTATGCATGGTATGTGGTGTACAGGTTTGTGAAGTTTTCATGTGTTTTTAGCTCTGAGGTGTCCTTTGTTTGGGTTTGTATTTGTTGAGGAGACCCACATATGCACGCATGTGTTGTGTAGTTGTGCATGATGTTTACTGACTGCATACACTGCAGGGAACCTATGTTACTGCACAAATTGTTCTGGTGTGCACATTCTCCATTTGTCTGACTAGTGGTTCCCCTTCCCTTTATCTGTGTCTCTTTGTCCTTCTGTAGTGCAGTCACAGGCTTTGTTCATAGTTCCTGCTGTTATGTGTTTTTATTTCTGGCGTGAGTGTGGCAAAAGTCATAACATCACACACACAGGGTTATGGACTTCACACCTCTGAGTCTAACTGTTCAGGGAATCATAGGTGATTACTAGGCTACTGGCTCTGGGGCTCTTACAAGCCTAGCCCAGAGTATATCCCCAGAAAAGAAACCACAATCAGCAGCTGTCAGCTCTGTCAATGAGGGACACGGGTGGCACCCCTGGGGCAGAGTTTTGCTTAGCCATCCACTCATCAAGGTTGCACTTGCAGAGGGTCAGCGACATACTTTGATGTGTATGGGGAGTGTATTCCAGAGACGGGTCAGCCTCTGGGAGACACACCTGTCTCTCCAGGAGGGTTTGTTAATGTCACATATTAGATATGAGACTTTTGATGGGGTACTACACAAGGACTTAGACGTACAGATATGGAGCATATCTGCTAGAGTAGGGTCTGAGATTGCCTTGTAGGCAAGACATGGGTCACCTTGGAGCAATCTGTATGATACAGAGTAGAATGATACTAATTTGTGCATAGGACAGGTATTGGAGGCCATGGATTCTGCTTGTGAGGCATTTCTGTGGCCTTTCCAGTTGCTGCAGGTTTTTGGTGAGGTACATACCAAATGGGGCATTGTACTCAATTATTGGCCTAATGAGGGAGGAACACAGAGAAGTAATAACCTCATTTTTTTCCAGATGGAATCCCTTTACTTATGAGATAAACCCAAGTAAAAGCCTTTTCTGACCACTGCCGCTACATGATGGTCAAACGTGAGATTGTTGTCAAGTTGTGTACGCAGGTCTCTCAGCACAGGTTGTGTGCTTAGGGGTTTGCCGCTAATGTGGTAATCAGTAGGGGCTGTTTTTTTGATGAATAGTATGCAAATAAATTTTTTTGCAATTAACTTAAGACCATGAATTTGGCACCAATCATTTGTTGCTGTGAGACACTCAAATTATGTCAACATCATTTGGGGACAATGACAATGACAGCACCCAAGTTACAGTCATCCACAAACTTGGTCAGACACAGGCCTTTTGTCTTTTCCTGGACCTCTGTGAAGTAGACAGCCAACAACAGGGGTCTCAGGACAGATCCCTGGGGTACACCACTAGTGACAGGTCTGCTATCGGATGCAGTGGCACCTATTTTGACCTTGTGGGTCTTATTAGTGAGGCAGTTGATGATATAGTGATTTACACCAAGTTCTGTTAGCTTTTCAATGATTCCAAAATGTGTCAAAGGCTTTGGCCAAGTCAAGGTAAGCTGTGTGTATGGACTTTCCCTCATCCAGTGCCTTGGTGACAGTCTCAAAGATGTCAACCAGGTTCAACAGGCAAGATCTGTAATTGACCACTCCAAACTGGGTGGGGTCATGTGCTTGGAGATTGCCTAGGTCCTTGTTTATGATGTTAATAGTAATACACTTCATGGCCTTACAGATCAGACTTGTCAAGCTAATGGGGCAATAGTTCCCAGGGTCAGTAGTGGCACCACCTATGTGCAAAGGGATGACAATGGCTGTTCTCCACTCTGCTGGAATGAGGCCTGTACTTTGGAGATGGTTGAGTAGGGTGCTCAATGGTGAGGCTACTTCTTGCTGGAGATGTTAGACTACATCCTGGGATACTATCAGGTCCCATGGCAGCTGTGTTGTTTGGCTTGGATAGGAACGTTAACACTTCATCTGTTGAGATGTGAGGTGCGGGTCAAGTATCGGGGATGTGGAATGTGCCTTTGGGTGGGGACGGGGGGGGGTGATCTTTGCACTGAACCTATCTGCTAGCAGGTTAGTTAAGTCAACAGGATCAGTGAAAGTGGCACCATTAATATGTAATTCAGAACAAACTTGGTGTTAGTCATGGATGTTTCTGACACAACTGAAAAAGGCTTTGTGGATAGCCTTTGTTTCAGAGGCTAATTTCAATTCATAATTGGCTTTGGAGAATGTCACTAGTAATCTACTTTGCTTGTTGAGGCTAAGGAGGGAGTTTTTCCATTTGGGGATTTGTGTCTTTTTCCGCTTGGACAACAGCTGCTTCCTTTTTTTGTAAAGCCTGTTGATAGAGGATGTCCACCACATAGGTTTGTGTTTCCTTGAGAAGCAGGTTTTAGTTCTACTGGGTATGGCTGAATCCATGCAGTTGTACAGGTACTTGTATACTGAACTAGCACACTGTTCAGCATATTTGTCTGCATCTTCTGAGAGGGTCGGTGGTGTGTAGTTACTGACAGCCTCCCTTAGAAGGTTGTGGTCAGTTTTTGAGATGTAGAAGTCAAAAGAACAGAACCTGTTTAGCAGGTTGTCCACCACTGCTCCCAACATCTGCTGTGGTCCTCTTACAGTTTGTGTTGCAATGTTATTATAAGGCTACATGCTGGCCATAGCTGTCAAACCATCACAGACTGACATCTGGACAGGCCCAAATATAACAGTCAGACACAGGCCTACATATGGGCACAGTGTGTTAATATTGTTCTGCCAAACATAGACAGTTTGGAGAACGGCTTGGTATTACCTTGCTTTTTCTTATGGGTATGATGTCTGCTTCTCCACTCTCTGCCATTGATGTTTTCACATCAACCTTTATTGTTTTGCAAGTAGTTTGGCAGGCAAATGCAATGTTATGACAAGCAGAAAGGAAAGTTGTATAAAATCTTACCATAACCATAGATGTCCTTCTCTTCCATGTTGCAGTATACTACATGTGGGTTTACTCTTCTTGTTTTCCGGTTCGCCCGGCCAGTTTTCCAAAGATTTTCAGTCCCTCTAAGTGTGTCAGACGTCTGGCATGGCAGCAGGTATGTGGGCCATAAAAGTGATGTTTGCACGCACCAGCCCTCAGAACATTAAAAAAAGGCCAAAAACGACTGCAGAACATGGTAGAGTAAAAACACATATAATATACACCACGCGTAATCACAACGTCAAGACTTTAATGATAAAAGCTTTCTGACAAACTCCTTCATCAGTATAACAAACTGAATTAAGAACACAAATACAACATTAAAATAATCACATGACATAACACAGCCAATAAAATACAAAAAAAATAGTAATTACTTCAAGCACATTTGCTTATGTTTTAAAATAGGTTTTAAAGAGACCATTCTATTTATACCAGGAGTGTGGTCAGCACGTAAAGGTAAGATCCACTCATACGCTCTCATCTCCAATCTATTTACATCTCCCACTCTTAGGTCCCTAAAAATCACATCTAAAACTCTAAAAATAAAAATATGAGTGCCATCTTTCTCTTTAATATGCTGCACCAAAGCATTTGTTATAATTCCCCTACGTACCTCAGACCTGTGTTCTACTATTCTCTCCCTCAACCTAAGAGTAGATTTTCCCACATAGAATGCAGGACAGACCCTGCATGTTGCCAAATAAATAATGTTATTAGTATGAAAGGGAAGGTCTACAAGAGGGTAGTGAGACCAGCTATGTTATATGGGTTGGAGACAGTGGCATTGACAAAAAGGCAGGAGTCAGAGCTTGATGTGGCAGAGCTGAAGATGTTAAGATTTGCACTGGGTGTGACGAGGATGGACAGAATTAGGAATAAGTATATTAGAGGGTCAGCCCAGGTTGGAAGGTTTGGAGACAAAGCCAGAGAGGCAAGATTACATTGGTTTGGACATGTGCTGAAGAGGGATGCAGAGTATATTGGGAAAAAGATGCTAAGGATGAAGCTGCCAGGTAACAGGAAAAGAGGAAGGCCTAAGATAAGGTTTACGGATGTGGTGAGAGACGACATGCAGGTGGTTGATGCGACAGAGCAAGATGCAGAGGACAGGAAGAAATGGAAACAGTTGATCTGCTGTGGCGACCCCTAACGGGAGCAGCCGGAAGAAGAAGAATTACAAGTGGCATATTTTTTAATATGATATGTCCTGTTGGTGACGGGATCTATAAAACATTTATCCTTATTTATGTCAACACAACACGAACAATTATAACATGGAACAGTCCCAACATTGCTTGATACGACCTTTACATACAGATAAAAATCGTTACAACACAGTTGTCTCCAAGTTAGGACAATTTTTATATGAGAAGCTTGGGTAATGATTAATATACTGGGTTAACTCAGGAAGGGACAATAAAATACACCAATTATCCTTTACTATTGCTTCAATCTGTCTACTAGCCCTATTTAATGTTGTTACATAAAATCCTTTATTATTGACCCGCTCACTAAGAATATCCTGGTGAAGAGGTGCAAAATATGGTTGCAATTTATCATTCCTTTGGGCTAGAACATCTTGATAAATACTCAATAATAGATGTTTATCATAACCTTTAGCAATAAAATCCCCCATTATCTCCTTACGTTGAGTAGAAAGTACAGTATTCATCAGTATTCAACTGACAAACCCTGGTAAATTGCGCTTTTACAATACTTTTAAATACAAAATTTGCATGCATACTTCTATTCAAATATTTGTTCTTATGTTGTGGTTTTTTACATACAGTTGTATTTAGTCCTTGTTGGTTCATAAAAAATTCAACATCTAAAAAATGGATCCTCGTTCTTGAATAGGTTAACTTGAAAAAAAATCTCTAGACTGATTGATATAATTAAACTTAATTCAGATTCACTACCATTCCATATTAAAAATCATCATCCACAAATCTACTACAAAATAACATATTAGAAGTATACAAAACATTACTGAAGACATGTGTGTCTTCCCATTTTTTTTAAAGCAAGGTTGGTGTATGTATTGCCCATCGGTGTACCCATCGCAACACCTGTTAACTGATGGTAGTACTTATCGTCAAACAGAAAAAAATTATTTTCTACAACTATCTGCAGTAATCCACATATTGTTTCAGTTTGTCGCCCACTATCATCATCTGCATCCACTAGTAATTCTCTAATGGCAGTATCCCTTATTCCTGAGGGATCCTTACAACAGATGCCTTACGCAGACCGTCTCAAAAAACTCCAGCTTTACTCCGTCGCAAATCGCCTACTCAGAGGCGATCTCTGCCTAACATACAAAGCTATGTCAAACCCAGAGCTGTTGGACATGCTCCACTTAAAGAAATCCCAATCCCTCTGAACTACACGATCTAGGGACCTAAACCTTGTCACCAAAATAAACAGAACATGCTGAAGGGATAGATTCCTGTCCCAGAGACTTCCCACACTCTGGAACAGACTACCTATCTTTGTCAAACAGACCTCCTCATTAACACTATTCAAGAAAAATATTGATGACTGGATAGGTAATAGGAAATTCACCCCAGGGATCACTTCTGTGGTTCTGCTTGACAGGGGCACGGAAAATAATTTTCTTGGGTTGCGAAAGCCAGGGTACCTTTTTGGCTAGGCTTGTATAGGCCCTAGGGCCAATAGCCTAGTACCTACCTATGGATCACCATATAAAGTGAAACAATGTCAAGGGTTACAAGAAAGTAATCACCAATGTTATTAAGCCCATACCATTCATTCAACTGAGTTAAGAAGTGCCCAGTGTCCTTAACATAGCTCTTAAACTGCAAATATTTACTCAAGAAATTCTGTAAATACAGTGATATAGATTTTGTGATCCATCCCAATCCTGACACTATTGGTCTCATCGGGGGCTTACACAGTGATTTGTGTATTTTTGGAAGGCCGTGAAGCCTAGGTATAACGGGACAAGGTACACTAAAATAGTGAAACAAGTCCAAACTGATATCCCCATTTAGTTGTAAATCATAAATACACAAATTTATATTCCATATACATTTTCAGACATCATTAATCATAACTTGTTGGAAGGCATTGACATAATTCAGAACATCTTATCATATCTTATACACGTGCAATAAATAAACATATTGGTCCATAAGTACCACAACACCACCTTTATCGGCTTCCTTTATAATTATGTCAAAGTTGTTTTCAAGTGCCAACAGTGCTTGATACTCGTTAACAGTTAAATTGATATTTTCAATGATGACAATGCCTTCCAACAAGTTACTATTAATGATGTACAAAAATGTATACAGAATGTAAATTTGTGTATTTATGATTTACAACTAAATGGGGATATCAGTTTGGACTTGTTTCACTGGTTTAGTGTACCTAGTGTACCAATTACATGGTATGGAACACCTCCAGTAAAAAGTAAATACCACAGCCATAAGACAGGACCAAAAAGAGGAAAGACAGAAAACATAGAGAAGTCAAGGGGTTGGAGGGAGGATAACCAGGACTGCAACAGTGAATACACTCGAACATCTACATTTATGGTAAGTGTACACAACTGTGCTATGTTCTTCATGTTTCACTGTTGCAGTCATCACACTTGGGTTGATTCCCAAAGCTGAGGAAGGGTGGAGACAGTCAAGATGTATTAGGGCTGGCTAGCAAGCCTTGCAAGACTGCTGTGGCAAATCCAACTCTGGGTTTAGAAAAGGTAAGTGGTAATGCTTGGTGAAGGTGTGTACAGAACTCTAGGTTGCAGCTTCCAGGATGTCCCTAGTAGGGACTCCCCTGAGAAATGCTGTAGAGGTTGAGGTAGCCCTAGTGGAATGAGTTCTGATCCCCTGTGGGATAGGTTTTCCATGGTGTTTGCAGCACAAATGGATGCAGTGTGCTATCCCTTTAGAAAAGGTTTGCTTTGAAATGGCCTTGCCCTCTGCCCCTGTAGCAAAGCTGACTAGCAGCTGGTCTGATTTTCTGAAAGGCTTAGTCCTGTCAAGGTAATACCTAAGCTGTCTGTGCACATCCAAGGAGTGAAGGATCCTTTCCCCTTTATACTGAGGATTAGGGTTAAAAGGTTGGTAAATGGATGGATTGGTTTAAAGCCACACTGGATACCACCTTGGGCATAAATGATGGGTTAGTCCTGAGGGAAACCCTGTCAGCATGGAAAATAATGAAGGATTCTACAGCCATTAGGAGTCTGTAACTCGGACACTCTTCTTGCTGAACTGATGGCTAGAAGTAAGGCTGTTTTCCAAGAGAGGAATTTTAACTCTGCTGTAGCAGCAGGCTCAAAAGGGGGAAGCGTGAGCTTCTCTAGTACAAAGTTAAGGTCCCAGGCAGGAGTGGGAGCTCTCCTCGGGGGGGGGGGGGGTCTTAAATTGTTAGCTCCTCCCAGGAACTGTTTGATTAGAGGGTGAGAGAAGAGGGTGGCTCAGTATTGTAATGAGATGGCAGAGGCATGAATCTTAATTGATGAAAAGAATAGGCCTTTGTGGAGCAGCTCTGCTAGGTTATCTAGGATTTGAGGTAAGGTGGACACTGCTGTGTCCTTTTCTTGAGACTGGCTCCAAGAACAGTATATTTTCCACTTTTCTGAATAAGATTTCCTAGTACTAGGCCTCCTGGCCTCAATGATGACATCCAGCACCTGGTTGCTGGTGGTGTATTCAGGGCTTAAGCCAGGCTGCAAGGTTCAGGGTTTGCAGCTGAGGATGCAAAATATGTCCCTCCTGCTGGGACAGCAGGGAGGGGGGGTCTGATGTAGGTGCCAGGGTGGCACTGCTGTCAGACTGCATAGAAGTGGGTACCACTGCTGGTGTGACCAGTCTGGTACAATAAGGATTGTCATTGGTCTGTCCTGTTTGATCTTGAGTAGTACTTTTGAGAGGAGGACAGAGATTGAGAGGGTTTCCCATGTAAAGGATAGCGCATCCACTTTCCATGCTTGGCTGTGTGGATTTCTGGTGCACAATTTGCTCAATTGATGGTTTTGGGGCGAAGCAGAGAGGTCCACCTCTGGTGTCTCCCACATGTGGATTAGAAGTTTGAATGAGTTGGGTTCCAGTTTACACTCATGTGGGTCCAGCAGATTTCTGCTTAAGTTGTCTGCCAGTGAATTATTTATTTTTTGCCTGGCAGGATTTGAGCTTGGAGTTGCACTTGGTTGCTCAAGGCTGTGTTCACAGGGCCATGGCTACCCTGCAGAGTGGGTAGGAATGAGTTCCCCCCTGCTTGTTTATATGCCACATAACTGTGGTGTTGTCTGCCTTTATCAAGAGTTGTCCTGGAAGGATAAGGTATTTGAAGGCTGTCAGAGCATTCTGTACAGCTAACATTTCTTTTTGTTCGATATGCAGCTGAATTTGTCCTGGGCTCCATCTGCCTTGAATGCATTTGCCTGCCATGTGAGCCCCCCATGCATAGTCTGATGCAGCTGTTGTCAAGGTTTGGGCAGCGAGGGGTTGAGTGAAAGGGAATCTCTTGTTGTGGTTGCAAGAATCTGCCCACCAAAGGAACTCTGTCCTTAGACAAGAAATGATAGGAATCAGTACTTCCAGGTCCTGAGAATGTTGACACCAGAGACTTTTTTTTTAAGTACCATTGAAGTTTCCTCATATGCAGTCTTGCATATGGAATTAGTAGAATGTATGAGGCTGTGAACCCTAGGGCTTGCAGTATTTTTCTTGCAGATAGCTGGGTTTTGGTGGCCATTAGTTTGAAATAATTTGTCAAATAAGTAAAATGAAATAAAATGCACCAAGTTAACACACAAACATACGTTTATTCAAACCAAAAATAGAAAAAATAAAAATGGTTAGCGCTTTCACAACTACACTAGTTGCTTCATGTACAGTTTCATGTAACAGCCTGTGGATTTTCTTTAGGCAGAAGCTGTATACATACACATACACATGCACACGTGCGTACAAATATAGCAATTCCTTTCAAATCAATCTTCAGTAAACAAAACACTAGTACATATACTTCAGGACAATAATGTGTGCTTTGATAATTTTCTGCTTAATAAAGTACAGTTGTGTACGCTTACCATAAATGTAGATGCTCGAGTGTATTCACTGTTGCAGTCATTACATTTGGGTTATCTGCCTACAGGTAGCCCTCAGCCGGCTGAATACCAGTCTTGGATTCCTGCATTGGATGCTCTCTCTTCTTCCATGACGTCAGGTCGTCAGGGGTATAAAACATGCAGCTGATGCCATTACATCAATTTTTCTTGCCCCAGATGTCAGGTGCCCCCATAATGGGAAGCAATTATATATGTTACACCTCCAACAAAAAGCAAATACACCAGAAAGCTCAACTACACCAAACTAGAAGGAAAGGTAGAGCCAGAAGTCGTCAGGGGGCTGGAGGGAGGGTAACCAGGACTGCAACAGTAAATACACTTGAACATATACATTTATGTTAAGTGTATACAACTGTACTATGTTCTTTGTGTTTCACTGTTGCAGTCATTTTGCATTTGGGTTGATTCCCAAAGCTAAGGAAGGGAGGAGGAAGTCAGAGAGCATTAGGGCCAGTTATTAAGCCCTGCAAAACTTCAGTGGCAAAACGAGCTCTGGATTTAGAAAAAATAGGCATGTGGTAATGCTTGGTAAAGGTATGTACAGAACTCCAGGTAGCAGCTTCTAGGATTGTCCCTGGTAGGGACTCCTCTGAGAAAGGCTGTAGAGGTACATGGAGCCCTAGTGGAATGTGATCTAATCCCCTGTGGGGTAGGTTTTCCATGGTGCTTATAAGCAGAAATGAATGCAATGGGCTATCCATTTAGAAATGGTTTGCTTTGAAATGGCCTTCTCCTCTGCCACTGCAGCAAAGCTGTTCAGATTTCTGAGAGGCTTAGTCCTATCCAAATAAAATCTAAGTTGTCTGTGCACATCCAAAGAGTGCAGTATTCTTTCTCCTTTGTTTTGTGGATTTGGGAAAAAGATAGGCAAATGAATGGACTGATTTAGATCCACACTAGACACCACCTTGGGCATAAAGGAAAGATTGGTCCTGAGGGAATCCCTGTCTGCATGGAAGATAATGAAGGGCTCCACTACTATAAGGGTCTGTAATTCAGACACTCTTCTAGCTGATGTGATGGCTAGAAGGAAGGCTGTTTTCTAAGAAAGGAATTTCAACTCTGCAGTTGCAGCTGGTTCAAATGGAGGGAGATTGAGCTTTTCCAATACAAAGTTAAGATCCCAGGCTGGAGTAGGGGCTTGCCTGGTGGAGGTTCTTAAAATTTTAGCCCCTCTGAGGAATTGCTTTATCAGGGGGTGAGAGAAGGGGGTGGTTCAGTATTATAATGTGCTGAAATGGCAGAGGCATGAATTTTAATTGACGAGAAGGATAGGCCCTTGTGGAGCATTTCTGCTAAGTACTGAAGAATATGAGGTAAGCTGGGCACTGTAGTGCCCATCTCCCCTGAGTCTGGCTCCAGGAACAGTATCTTTTCCACTTTTCAGCATAGGAATTTCTAGTACTAGGTCTCCTTGCTTCCAGAATGACATCTAGCACCTGCTTACTGAGGGGTGCTATTGGAGAGCTCAAGGAATTAGCCAGGATGCAAGGTTCAGGGTTTGAAGCGAAGGGTGCAGAATCTGGCCCGCTTGCTGGGACAGCAGGGAAGGTGTCTGAGGTAGGTGCCATGGATCCAACAGTATCATACTGCGCAAGAGGGGGTACCAGTGCTGGCAAGGCCAGTCTGGTGCAATCAGTATTGTCTTTGGTTTGTCCTGTTTGATCTTTAGCAGAACCTTCAAGAGGAGAGGCAGAGGTGGAGAGGCATAAACTGAGAGGCTTTCCCAGGTAAAGGACAGGGCATCCACTTTCCAAGCTTGACTATGGGGAGTCCTTGTGCGGAATTTGTCCAATTGGTAGTTCTGAGTGGAGGCAAATAGGTCTATCTCTTGAGTCCACCATTTGTTCCTCAAGAGGTTGAATATTTCTGGTTCCAGTTTCCATTTGTGTGTCTCCATGAGATTTCTGCTTAGGTCGTCTTCCAGTGAATTTAGCTTGCCTGGCAGGAATTGAGCATGTAGGTGCACTCGGTAGCTCAGGGCTATGATCCACAGAGCCATGGCTAGTCTGCAGAGAGGGAACGAGTGGGTTCCCCCTTGCTTGTTTATGTACCACATAACTGTGGTGTTGTCTGTCTTTACCAATAATTGTTCTGGAAAGATATGGTCTTTGAAGGCTGTCAGGGAATTCTGTACAACTAACATTTCTTTTTGGTTGATATGCAGGTGCATCTGACTCGGGTTCCATTTGCCCTGAATGCACCACCCTGCCAATTGAGCCCCCCCATGCATAGTCTGATGCATCCTGTAGTCAGGGATTGGGCAGCAGGGGGTAGAATGAAACGGAGCCCCTTGTTTAGGTGGCAGGCCTCTGCCCACCAAAGGAACTCTGTCTTTATACAATGAATGATAGGAATCATTGATTCCAGGTCCTGAGAATGTTGACATCATAGGCTTTTTAGATACCATTGCAGTTTCCTCATATGCAGTCTTGCATATGGAATTAGAAGAATGCAAGAGGTCATGAACCCCAGGGCTTGCAGGATTTTCCTTGCAGATAGCTGGGTCTTTGTGGCCAGTAGTTTGAAGTAAGCTGTCAAACAAACTTGTTTCTCTGGCGTGAGGTAAGCCATCTGGAAAGTTGTGTTCAAGCTTGCTCCCAGGAATACAATTTGTTGGCAGGGTACTAGATGAGATTTATTTTCGTTTATGGTGTACTCCAGCGAGGTTAGAAGTTTTTTTACAAATGCCAGATGTTGTAATAGCATGTCCTGGCTTTCTGCCTGAATTAGACAATCATATAGGTATGGGTAGATTTGAATGTTTCTCTGCTTGCAAAATACAATGGCTGGAGGGCTTGAGATAGACACTTTGTGAATACCCTGGGTGCAGTAGATAAGCCAAAGGGAAGTGGAGAAAACTGCTAGGTATTTCCTGCAAGATTCCCTTATTGGAATGTGCAGGTAAGCTTCCTTTAAGTCCAAGGTTGCCAACCAGGCATCTTTGCCTAGATTAGGAAGCAGATGTTGAAGTGTTAGCATTTTGAATTTTGGGATTGCCAAAAAGGTGTTTAGAATTGAGAGGTCCAGGATAGGATGCCAGGAGCTGTCTTTTCTGGGTACCAGGAAAAGTCTTGAGTAAAAATCTTGTCCCCTTTCTTCTGCTGGGACAGGCTGAATAGCCTTAGATATGTAGAAGTGAGAGAACCTTCTGTTGAGCCTCTGCCCACAGATTTGGGGTCTGGCCAACAGTTTGGGGTTGGTAAGGTGTGGAAGTGGAATCTGTATCCTTAGAAAACTATATTTAAAATCCATTTGTTCTGGGTAATGAGTTACCCGTTTTCTGCATGCATGGCAATCTTTCCCCTAATGGAGCAGGCAGTTGAGCAGGGCTTGGAAGGGTTAAGGTCAAGTCATTGTGACATTTTTCCATAGGGGGGTGTCTTACTACTTCTAGCCAGCTTTGGAAGTGAGAGCCCCCCCCCCCCCCCCACTGCTTAGGCCTATGTGTACTTTGAGACTGTAGCCTAGGTGGTCTGCTGTTCCTGAGTTTGGACTGAGAAGGCCTGGAAGAGACTGGAAAGGACAATTCTTAGAAGGCCAATGCCTACTAAATCTGGGAGGCTGTACTTGCAGGAAATCTTTAACAGTTTGCATAGACTTCTGCTTTGTTGCAAATGGGCGGTCTTGGTTTAAAGGAGCATCCAGTAATTTCGCTTTAACATGATCTGGCAAGTTTTGCTCCTTAAAAGGCAACCATGCCTTCTAAGTACAGACCCAGTGACAGCAGCCCTGCAAGATACTTCTAGAGAGTCAAAACTACATTGCAAAGTATATTTACCAACTTGTTCAGCAGAATGCATTAAATCCTGTAATTCTTTATGTTCAGCACAGTCAGGAACCAACATAATTTTCTGTTTAAGTAGTCCCATAACTTGTTGCTGATACGTTATTAACATATCAAAAATGGCAGTTTAAGGCCCCAATGGCCAAAGAAGCAGAAGTGTATACCTTCTTACCCAATCTGTGCAAGGCCCTGGAATCTCTATCAGAGGGGGTAGGGTTTTTGGCTGTAGTAGCCCTAATATCCTTGGGAAATGGTCTCTGGGTCCGCAGCAGTATTCTTGAAGAGGAACCTGTGAGAGTCAGGTACTCTTGTAATACCTGTCAGGTTTTCTGGAAGCTGGAGGTAAAGTGTCTGGGGCCAGGCTAGATTCCAAGAAGGCATCATCCACAATGTCCAGGACAGGAGAGATAGCTAAAGACCTGTGTTGAGGGAGGAGCAAGAATTCCCTAAGCGCCTTTTTGGAGTCAGAGTAATCCTGGCTATCCCAGCGGAAATGCTCCCTAACAGTGTGCAAAGTTTCACCAAAAGAAAAGTCTTTTGGAGGGGAAGCAGAGGGAATGGAATCCTCTGCATCAGTATCCTCATACGTAGATAAGGGCAAATCCTGGTAATCATAAGAAACAGAAATTTCAGAATCCTGATCAGAAGTATCAGAAGGAAAATCAGTTCTATGTCTCTTAGAGGAGGAAGGCTGGCTTCCCCTAATTAAAGTAATAAGGTCTTCAGCCATTCTTATAATTTGTTTTTTTATGCATATGGGTCTGACCATGTGGTTTGGACATCGGTGTTCTAGGCATGGGTCCAGTTTTAGGCCTTGCAGAAGAAGATGGCGTTGGTTTGAAATGTAAGTGTGTAGGCCTGAATACACCCTGAGAAGCCGGTGGCTGCACATCGACTCTGGACCCATCCAAGGTAGAGACATCCGCAGGTTCCACAGTCGAAGAAGCATCTCATGGCATACTGGACTCCAAATGGGTCTCAGCAGAGGCCTGCGAATCTGAAGTAGTGGGTATTAGGGGCTGTGAAAGCACCTCATTGAGTACCGGCGAACTGGCGACTAGCTTAATGGAAGCGTCGTCGGCAGTTTTGGACCTATGCAGTCTGTCTCTGTCTGTCTTTATCTTTATGTTTTTTTTGGAATATCGGTAGTCAGATGGCTTACTGAAGACATTTCTGGATAGTTAAACTGAGTACCAAAATAATTTGCTGCAAAAATAGACAGACGACAAATAGTTTGTGGGTTGAATAAAGCACAAAACCGACAGCGAGGGACATTGTGGTCTGGGACTAAGCAAGGAATGCAGTACAAATGAAAATCTTTATGAGGTATTTGCTTTCCACAGGTAAGACAATTGTTAACTTTTACTGACGTTGGTTTAAGAAAAAGAAAAAGAATCCCCAATGGGGTACTTAGCTTTATTGAAGACTTCAGTTCTGAAACTCGAAAATGAAAATTTCAGGAGTCGGCCGACCGGCACTTGCAAACTGCTTCTGCTTCAGGCACCACGCAGCAAGAAAGACTGATGTAATGGTGTCGGCTGCATGTTTTATACACCTGATGTCATGGAGGAAGAGCCAGCACCCGACGCAGGAATCCAAGACTCTGGTATTTAGGCCGACTGCGGGATACCTGCAACAGTGAAACACGAAGAACATCTGCAAGCATATAAGAGGATTGTTTAAAAATATACTGGTCATTTCTCACTAAACTATGCACTGGTCATTCACTTGATAATGTTGCCTCCCCCCTCCTTCCCCAACTTCCACTCTGACTAGGGTATGACATCTGACTGAGTTCATCCATCCTGCATGTGCAGCTAAAATTGTGGAAGAAATTCCTGTCTTACATAATTATTATACTAATAAATATTTTGTGACCTACGCAAAGGAAATCATATTTTTACAAGAATGGTCACCATGCACTTCAACTACTAATTAAGGCAATATTTACAGTATTGCGGCTTGTGTATAAATACATACATTTCTAGACATGAAAAATTATATGTAGGTGTACTCTTGCAGATGTATATATGTATACTTCTTTACTCATGCAAATATATGTATTTTTATAGAAAATTATCACAAAAACATTCCAAACATTTGTATACAGATAAGTTTGATTATTGCAGCAACATTATAGATAAATATATGCAGTTACAAATATTTCTTGTAATGAATACATTTAATTATCCATTCTTTGTACAATTTATTTTTGAAATCTATTTTAATATGACCAAAAAATGTAAAAAAAAAAAAAAAAAAAAAAAAAAAAAAAAAACTTACTATAGCACTCTGATCAAACCACTCAGCCAGATGGTTGGGCCTGTGCTTCTGTAGGTTATCATACCTGTATCTGTACAGGGGGATGGACAGGTGCTCACCCAAGTCCTGATAAATCCCTATTTTTTCCAGTCAGACCCTCTAATGTACATCTGGATCTTATCCAGGTACAAATTACGCGGAAGGTAAACATAATTTTAGTCTCCTTCTCAGACCAGCTTGGAGCACTGCCATCATTCAAAGTATTAGCACCAGAATGAAGAAAGTATTTGCAGATCTGTGATTTACAGGGTTAGAACCATTCTCTCAGGGTGTGTCATCACTCTAACCAAACCAAATTAACCAGCAGGGCTGTAGACCTGGTACTGTTATTACTGGCAAGTTTGGTTTGACCAAAACTGCTTTGTCACCTACATACGTTTTTCTATTTATTTTTATTTTTTAAGGCATACATTCACATTTCATTGATACAGCAAACTAAAGGTATTAATTAAATCTTCAGGTTTTTACCTTACAACTGCTACTTATGGTATGCATTGCTTCTTCTACCATTTTGTATTATAATACCTGAATATCATTTATACACTCCTCATGCATTTAGCAGCTTGGAATTTTCTTTCTAGAGGGAGTTTTTTCCAGAAACACACCGTTACACTTACTATAACTGTAGATATCTATGTAAATCAGTGTTGCATTACTGACTCTTGGGTCTTCCTGCCATGCAGAAACTCATGACTGGCCCCAGTTTCCAGTCTCTATATCATCCCCAGCTGACGGATATCCAAAGATCAATGTCTAGACTTCAGGTAGATGCACCCCTTGCACCAGCTTCAGGTTTTTATAGACAGTGAACAGCAGCATGATGCTTGAGAACAACATCACCCTACCAGTTGTCACAATTTAGTGCAGAGATAAGGGAAACAAATTCGACCATGCAGAAGTAGAAGTAGGAGTATGGATGATGTTGGGTAAACACTAACCTTTTCCCCTGGAATGGAGAGAGGCCAGCAGATAGAGGAGGAGTGAGAATGTTTGTACTGCAACACTGATCTACTTAAACATCTACATTATGGTAAGTGTAATGCAACTGTATTAAGCTCTTCACAGTCAGTGCTGCAGTAATGATTCTTGGGAGGACTCTGAACATTACAAGTTGGGTGTGCAGAGTTTTTTTTTTTATAGACATTGGGACAACATGTTCTGTAGGAAGGTAGTAGCAAAACCTGTCTTAGCCCTGGAAGCATTGCCTACTTGGTAATGCTTAGTGAAGGTGTACATGTTCATGTGGCATCTTCCAGGATGGCCTGGGTTTAAGAAAGGTAGTGGGTTTTGTCCTGTGTGTGGTATGGGCCCTGACATGGGCTGATAATGGCTTACCTTGATGGGCACAGCAGCAGTTAATGCAACTGACTAAGGCAACTAGCAGTTGATTTGTCTTGTTAGGGAAGTTTGACCTGTATAGGTAATACCTGACCTCTCTGTGTACATCCAGGTAATGTAGGATTTGCTCAGATTTACCTTGTGGGTTTGGGAAAACACAGGCAAGTGAATAGCTTGACTCAAGGAGAGTTCTGATACTACTTTTGGCATGAAATAAAGGCTGGTTCTAAGAGATACCCTGTCCCTATGAAATACAATGAAGAGTTCTTTGTACATCAGGGCTTACAGTTCGGAGACCCACCTGGCTAAAGTGATGGCAATCAATAGGGTGGTCTTCCAAGTGAGAATCTTTAAAGAAGCAAAAGCTTGTGGCTCTAAAGATGGTAAAATAAGTTTTTTTCTAATACATAGTTTAAATCCCAGTTAGGTAACAGTGTTTCTCCTGGGAGGCCTGAGATGTATGACCTTTTGAAGGAACTGTTTCAAATGAGGGTGAGGAGCAAGTCAGACAGGAAGAGATGGGAGAATTATGTACCTTGATACTAGAATAAAAAAGTCCCAGTGGAAACAATCCCAAAATGTATTCCAACACAACATTAATGTCTGCCTGAGGGGTACTGATGCCTCTGTTTTTGAATCAAAAAGAAAACATTTTCTATTTGGATAAGTATGCTTTTCTGGTAGTTGGTTTTCTTAACTCTCTCAAGTGAAGCAGTACTTCTGTAGACTATTTTGCATTATTTGGAGTCAAGAGCTAATCATCCAAGCTGTTACTTTTGGTTGGTTGGGGAGGATGAATGACAGACCCCCCTTCTGCTGGGTGAGTAGATCTATTACCTGTGGAAGAATGCAATATCTCCCACTGCTGAGTCTCAAGAGGAGGGAGAACCAATATTGCCTCAGCCAGAAGGGGGCTATGAGTATCATAATCAGCCTCTCTGACCTCACATTCATCAGCATCCTGGGGATCAGAAGTAGCGGTGAAAAGAAAGAGGTCTGCCCATTTGAAGGAGACAGTGTCCACTCTCCAAGTCCCTGTCTGTACAATTCTGGAGCAGAACCTTTGTAATTGTCTGCTGTGTTTGAAGGCAAAGTAGTATATAGTGGGGGTGACACCATTGATGAGTGAGGTCTAAGACCACCTCTCTTTTTCAGCATCCAGTCATCAGGGTCAAGAAGATCCCTGCTGAAAGATTCTGATAGGGTGTTGTTCTGGCCCAGAATGTCCGGTACTATGAGTGTCAATTGTAAATCCTATACCAAAAGTCACATTTTTATTTCAAGACTGCATAGAGGTAACAAATGAGTCCCCCCTTGCTTGTTTATGTACCACATGACCATAGTGCTGTTTTTTATTTTAATTTTTTTCTGTTCAAATTTGTAATGTTCATGGTTTCAGGTTGTACTGAAAGGTTTTGATGGCTAAAAAAACTGGGTCTATCTCTTTTTGATTTAAGTGCAGCTTTCTTTGCTCTTGGATCCAGATACCCTGCACCTTCAGGGGCCTAAGTGTGTTCCCCATGCAATATCTGAGCTGTCTGTTTTTTGTGGCAGGGAGAAGTTTTCCCCTTAGTTCTGCAAGATGGTGTTTTTTTTCCAACAGGGGAGTTCCCTTTTTAAGCAAGGGAGAAGGAGCACCAGGGTTTCCAGGGTTTGAGAATGATGTTCCCAGGTATTTATTGGGACCATTGGAGTTTTTTCATGTGCAGCTTTGCACGGGGTCCATGTATCCCAAGGCTCTTATGAATTCTTTTGCAAGGATTGTCTGCATTGAATGTAAACTGACCAGATAATTTGTGAGGTAAAAAACCTTGTCATGGGGTGGAAGGCTTTTTGTTGCACTGAATCTATCAGTGCACCTAAGGAAAGAATTCTCATTTGTAACTTGCAGAGACTGTGGGTGTCTACTACAGTCTGTAAGCAGTCCATAGTGAATTGTAAGGCTGCTTTGAGTTCTGGAATGATTGTGCCTGAATGAGACAGTTGTCCTGGTAGGGGTAACTGTACATTACTAAGGTTCTGCAATTGGTTATTACTGGAGCTAGACATGTGTTGAAAACTCTGAAGGCAGTGTATAACCAAACTGGTACAGCAAAAAGTTGATATTTCCCATGTGCCACTGAGACAGGGATGTGCATGCAGGTGGCCTTTAGGTTCAGGGTGACCATTTAATGCCCCTTAAAAATCATGGGTAACAGTCTCTGAAGGATAAGAAGTTTGAATTTTTGGACATACAGGAATTTAACTTTCACAGGTTTAGGATTGGTCCCCAGGTGTCTTCCTTTCTTGGGATGAAAAAGTTTTTTTTTTTTTTTTTGTTTTTTAGTAGAAAACCTGTGCCACTTTCCCTTGCAGACATTGGTTGCAGGGACCCTTGTAACCGATCTAACAAGATGAGAAAGAGAAGACCCTCTTATTCTTTTGGGGGTTTGACATCCATAAAAATGGTATCCCTTCCCTAAATTGAATGGAATACCCTTTCAGTATGATGTGAATGACTCATTGGTCTTTAGTGATGATTTTCCATTGGTGCAAGAAAAAGGACAGTTTTCCAGCTAGTGGGTGAGGGGAATAGTGTGGGATTAGGGGTGGGGGCTGTGGATAGTCACATCTGATCCCTGGGAGGCATAAGGCCCCTTGGAGTTCCCGTGTCTAGGACACTGCTCATGTGGCCACCTCTTACACTGTCTGGGTCTCTTTGCTTGGGAAGACCTCTCCTTGTCTTCTCTATAGAAAATGGACAAGGTTTAGAGATGTAGATGAAGACTTTGCAGGAAATATATTTTCCCTTTTTGGTCCAACTTCTCAAAAACTTTTTCTGTAGGAGGGCTAAAAAGTATTTACTTATCCAGGATTCCTTAGCCAGGTATGGCTGTGAAAGACCATCTGTAGCAGCTGCTCTATAAGATGCATTTTAGTACATCATCAACACATATTAAGGAATGTCTGGAGACATTCCATGCTGATCTAGCTGTTTCCCATACATCTCTCTGTAAGGCCTCATTAGTAAATACCCTTTGCTTAAGAAAAGACTTGTTCTATTACAGAGTATTTCAACATATGGAAATGGCAATTAAGTACCCTCAGACAGAGAACAGCAGAGGTATATGCCTTTTTTCCCAAATCTATCTAGCAGTGTACTTTCCTTGTCATTTAGTAAAGGGTGCCTGGCTGCACCCTAAGGCGGACCTTTGGAATATTCATTAGACACTATGGAAAGGTCAGCTTATGAGTTTTTGTAGAGATGCTTGCGAGTGTCCAACACTCTATAGCACTGATCTGGCTTCATAGGTGCAAGGTGACAGAGAGTCTGGGTGCACAGAAATGTCATCAAAAACATCATCTACCACCACATGAATTGCAGGAATAACCAGTGATCTGGGTGATGGTAGGCTAAGACGCTTTCTATAATGGGTTTGAGCCTGAGCTTGTTCTCATAATTAAAGGTCTCCTTCATCTTATAGGTTCATAGGTGTGTACTAGGCCAATGGCCCTGGAGCCTTTACAAGCCTAGCCCATAGGATTACCCTGGCATCATGCTACCCAACCTTAGTTCCCAGTGCCTCTGTCGAGTACACCACTGGAGTGATCACCGTGGTGAATTTGCTATTTCCCATCCACTCATCAAGATTTCCCTTGAAAAGGGCCAGTGAGGTGCTCTGCTTGACATGTATGGGAAGTATATTCCATAGCATGGGTAGTCTCTGGGTTATGAGCCTGTCCCTCCAGCATGTTTTGTTGATTGTGGTAATGAGGTTGAGATCTCTGGAGCTGTGCAGAGGGATTGGAATTTCTTTAGATGTAGCATTTCTAACAGAGCTGGGTCAGACATAACCCAGCAAAAGTTTTCTTTATTCTCTCCAAAGATCTGGTACCTCGGCCATTCGCCTTCAAAGGATCACAATTCAATGTTGGTATATTGGACAAACCAAAAGAATGGTTAGGGTGAGAATTTTAGAGCATTTAAAAGACATCCGAAACCATAATTTATCTAGTCCAGTTGCCAAACATTTTTTAGAAGCTCATGAAGGAAAAGCTGATAGTTTAAAATTCAGTATTTTGGGCAAACCTTTTTGTTGTAAAGGTGATAATATTTGTGATAGATTATTGGAGCTAGAAACCAGAATGATTCTAAAATATAATACTTTAAAACCTTTAGGACTGAATTTAGAATTAGGCATATGATAATTTGATTAATTAATGTGTCATGAATAATTTTTGATGATAAAATAAAATAATATAAAATGTTTATATTTTTATATTGTTGATACAAATATTTATTTATAAGAATCTAAAAACAGGAAGGTCACTTTAAATATATTTCAGATGCTTCTTTTCCCTCCTTTTTTGTATTTCATGATGTAATAAATTGAATAATTGATCCAATTAATGTTTATATAAATACTGTTATTAAGTAACATTGAATTGTGATCCTTTGAAGGCGAATGGCCGAGGTACCAGATCTTTGGAGAGAATAAAGAAAACTTTTGCTGGATTAAGTATTGGCTGTTTGGTGTGTTTCAGATTTACTCCTTTGCTTCGCTACGTTTGTTTGTTATTACTGGGTCAGACATAGCCTTGTAAGTCAAGCAGAGGTCGCCTCTAATAGTTGGAATTATTTAAGTCTGTCCATACAGAACAAGTGTTTAAGGCCTAGGATCCTCTTTATGAGGTACTTTTGTGGCCTCTCCAGTTGTCGCAGGTGTCTACTGAGGTACATGCCAAATGGGGCATTGTACTCGATAATTGGCCTAATGAGGGAAGAGTAGAGTGAGACAATGACCTCTTTCTTCCTGCATGCAAAACTCATAGTAATGAGATGTGCCACATAGAAGGACTTTCCGACTACAGTGGTAATGTGGTGGTCAAAAGAGAGGTTGCTGTCAATCTGTGTTCCCAGATCTCTTATAATGCTGTCTGTGTTCAGTGGACTACCATTGATGTGGTAATTCATGGGAACTGGGTTTTTCCCAAAGGGGATGAGGACACATTTTTTGGCATTGAGCTACGGCCATGGTTCTGACACCAGTTGTTGGTCTCAGTGAAGCCTTTCTGTAGGATGTCAACATCACTTGGGGAGTTAATAATAGCTCCCAACTTGTAATCATCTGCGAACTTTGTCAGCCAGAGTCCCTTTGTGTTGGCCTGGACTTTAGAGAAGTAGATACCAAACAGGAGAGGACCCAGGACAGAACCCTGTGGGACTCCACTCATGACTGGTCAGCAGTCTGACTTGGAGTCAGCTACTTTCACAATGTGGGTTCTATCTGTGAGCCAGTTTGCAACCTACCTAGTAATACAGGGGTTGATGCCTAGCTTAGTGAGTTTTTCTATGATTCCTGAGTGGGGAATGGTATAAAAGGCCTTGGCCAGATCAAGGTGGGCTGTATGAACCACCTTGCCTTCATTAACAGCTCTGGTGACAGACTCAGAGAAGTTGACCAAGTTGAGCAGGCATGATCTACCCTTCACAAAACCAAACTGTGTGGGATCAGAGTTTGGAGATTCCCTATATCCTTGTTTATTAGGTCCATGATGATGCGTTCCACAGCTTTGCATATCAGACTCGTCAGGCTAATGAGGCGATAGTTCCCAGGGTCTGTAGTCGCTCCTCCTTTGTGGAGAGGGATGACTGTAGCACTGCGCCATTCAGTAGGGACAAAGCCTGAGGTAAGGCTGTGATTGAACAGGGCACACAGGTGAGGTGCCAGTTCACTCTATAGTTCATTTAGAACACAGCCAGGGATAGTGTCAGGTCCCACAGAAGCTGTATTCTTGGCCTTTGACAGAGCTGTTTTAACCTGTGCAGCAGTAATACCAGCCTGACAATCTACGTGTATTGTGATTGGTCCTTTTGGGGGGGGGGGTAAAGTTAGCACTGAATCTGTCGGCCAGTATACTGGCAATATTTGTTGGCTTGGTATAGGAGGTACCATTGTGCAGTAGCTCAGAGCAAATCTTGGTATTGCCATGGAGATTCTTTACATAACTATAGAAGGCCTTGTGGTTGTCTTTACTATCTGCTGCAATTCTGTTTTCATAGCTAGCTTTAGAGGAGTTGATGAGGGCTCTCAACTTTTTGTTGAGGCTGATAAGTGAGTTTTTCCATTCTTGGATTCCGCATCAGTTTCCTCCTTCTGTTGTAGAGTTTGTTTATGGCAGGGGACCACCAGATTGGCTTCCTTTTTTTGAAGGAGAATGTCTTGGTTCTATTGGGTATGGCAAGATCCATGCATTTGTGTACGTGTTCGTACAGTGCATTGGTGTATGATTCTGCTGTCATGCAACTATTCTCCATCTGCATTGGTCCCATGAAGTTAGCCACCTCTGTTTTTAGGAGCCCAAAGTTAGCTTTGGAGAAGTTTTTCATGGTGGTTACCTTTGTGGGGGGTGGAGGGGTGGGAGGGATGTGGAATTCCAAGGTGATTAGTTTGTGGTTAGATCTAACCAGGGAGGAGTTGATTATTGGTGTAGAGAAATGGTCACCCATGTTAGTAATTACCAGGTCAAAGATGTTGCTACCTCTAAAGATGTTGCTACCTCTAGTGGGGGTAAAAATGAGTTGGTCCAGGACACTGGAATTAATTAATTCGAGGAAACGTTGGGCAAGTTTATTGGTACAGGAGTAGTTTTCCCAGTTAATGGAGGGGTAGTTGAAGTCATGCAGTATGAGAGTGCTAGGTTGGACCCTAATATAAGTTCTTATGCAACGTATCCCCAAAGGATAAGTCCTAGGGGTGAGAAGCAGAGGAGAGGTTATCATCTACATCTGAGTCTGGATAATACTGAGAAGGGAAATGCTCAGAGATGGATAATTCTTCCTCATCTTCAGATCCTTCTTTTACTGGGAGAAGTTTCTGGGGTAGAAAGCTGTGTCTGGCTGGGCTCCCTAGATTTCATGAAGGGCATGAACTCCTGGGCTATCTTCAGAAAATCCTGTGTTTGATCCAAGCAGACACAACTGAGGAGTGGGTATTAAGCTGAGAAAGCGGACTAGTATCTTTGGATGGAGTGTTCATTTGGAAAGTAGGGACTCCGTACACAGTCAGCTGATCATGATCTTGGTCTGTAAACCTGATGTTAGATTACATCTGACAAAGAAGAAGAATCTTCTACAATAACTAATGCTGAGTGTTGGAAGCTGAAGCCTGAAGACAGGCATTAGACCCAACCAACAAGAGCATTAGGGTTGTCATATCTAATTGGCCTGCTGTCATGGTTGATTCATGAGAGGGTTCTTGGGCCTAGCAGTCATTGGACCATGGGTCTGCAAATGCATCTCACCCGAGTCATTAGGCGACTTAAGCTCTTGTGCCAAAGTTTCTCTGGCATGCACAGATTCTTTTTCCCTTAACTTTTCGTCCTTGCATTTCTTAAGTAAGACAGTGGCTGAAGCAGAAGGAAGGGGAACCATGTCTGAGGATTCAATGTGGGCTGTGAGGATGTCAGCTTTACACTTAAGTGTCTTAGCTTGCAACTCAGCACAATCCTGACAAATAGAAAAGTTGTGCGGAGGCCCTAGGCAAAACAGACATAAGGAATGAAAATCTTTATGCAAGATTGGTTTTCTACACTTTAAGCAGTTAATTGACTTTTTTAAACATTAATCAGAAGAGAAAAATCCCAATAGGGTACTTATCTGAAAGCCGGAAGAATAACTCTGGAGTAAAACAGCTGACCAATTCTTTCTGATAAACAAAGTAGTGCATCAGAGTGCACTGCTAGAAAGCATTGGAAATGGAGCCAACAGATGCTTACACCTTGATGTTCAGTCAACAGTCTGTCATATGTCCTTTGGCGGGGTAATGTAGATTCTGGAAATTGGGCTAAATTAAGAGTTCCTGCATAACAGGAAGACCCAAGAATCAGTACTGCAATGCTGACTATGAAGAACATTAAATATTCTTGTGTACATTAGTGACACCCAAGATTAAATGTTGAGAGCTTTCAGGTGAGAAGGTATACCAAATGATGTCAGATGGACAGGGCTAATGCGTCATGGTTATGCAAACTCGCATGCTTATGACACCACTTTGGCTTTTCTTAACATGATCAGGTTAGAGAACAAATGATCCAAGCATTCCTGTGGCATTCTGGGGATTGCTGGGAACTTCTGCGAGTCAGCCACCAACCACAACATAACCGAGACCTGGTTGCACAGATCATTTGCCTTACATGTTTGCATATTACTGGGATAACATAATATATAATATTAAAACACAAATGCATCTTAGGAAATAGCCCAAAACCACCTGTAGTAGGACAAGTTTAATGGTCTTCACAGAACAGAATTCAATACAAAAAGGGACATTGGCAAAACAAACTGGAAACAATGGAATTTTTTTTGAATTTTAAATGCCAATACTAGTCCAGGTATCAATGACTGCTGTTCCCTAATGCCTATTTTGAAATATAAATCTACTACTTTAACATGAATGTTTTAGTTCCTGATTTTAAACCACACTGCACCTTTAAGTTGTGATGATGTCACTAATTTTAATTGACAGGAAGTGCTGGTTTTACTATTTGAATCATTTGTAGCTTTTTGTATGTTGTTCTGATGGAGTCCTGCATTTCCATGGACGAAAGCACTTGACTAGCGATTTGTATTCTTTTTGTATTGAATTCTGTTCTGTGAAGTACCGTTAAACTTGTCCTACAAGTGGTTTTGAGCCATTTCCTTAGAGGTATTTGTGCTTTACAAGTTGTGGTTTACCTCAATGGTACACGGTTTGTTTTCACTTAATATATAATAGTATAATAATACAATAATAATAGTAATAATATTATAGAGATAAGCATAAAAGGGCCTAGTATACATACAAACTGTGTAAATGACTGAACTTATGAGAATAATTTAAGACCACTGCATTAGCTTGCAATTACTTGAGTTAGGTGGCAAATAGCTTAAGAAATCATGGACTTTGTAAAACTTTCATTTGTAAATGGAAATTCATTATAGCATCAATGGAAATAATTACTGATCACTAAGAAAACAATTTATTTTGTTGTTGTTTAGTGACTGTGCATAACATGTTTGTGTCTTTACTGGGAGATTTCTGACTGCTGAATGAATAATGAGTTTTATAAACATAAAAAAGTGGTAGGGTCTAGCAGAAAGATTAATGTGTTAAATTGATTGTCTTACTACTGTGAATGCATTCTTGACAGAGCAAACATTACTTCTGCACAACCTTACTTGGCTGAACTGAGACTCTTGCATGTGCATAAAATTATGGGGTTTGTGTCAGGTAACTGTTTTTCTGAGGATGGCCTGCAAGTTTTCATTGTGTTTTTTGATGATTAAATCAAATGTTGTGTGTATATGACTGTAGCATGTGTTTTTAGTTGTAGTAATAATGCAAAAACAGGGATCAAGAGGCGGACTCCTTCATCCATGAGGTGAATTACATTCTTGAGGAAGCGCTTAGGACATATGGCAAATGTCTTTTTGGGAAGGGGGGTCCAAACAAGGTGACAGGGCAAAGGCCTAGAATCTAGCTTTTTATGGACATCAATATGGTTGGCAAAAGGAACTACACATTAACACAGTGAAAGAGGAGGGCAAATGATATGGTAGGCATGCTAGATTCAGGGCAAAACAGAACACAACTGCTGTAACAGTACATAGGGGGGGGGCCTCCAACACTTATCCCTTGAACACCAGATGAGAAATGCCTCCTCTCCATTCACAGAATGACTGTGACACAGAAGATAAAGGGACTGTAATTTATTTGTTTTTGTTGTCCAGGAAAGCTTAACCGGGCAGAGCACATTTTCAGCAGAGGCATTAAAGCTCCACCATAGTACAGTTATATTAACAAGTGAATTTCAGACAGGTCTCAGAAAACCAACAGTTACATTTCTCATGAAAAGACAATTACAAAACAGGTATATACAGTAAAGTATTTACATCAACAATTATAAGTCTATACAGTTATTCCTGCTGTAAACACTTGCAAAATTCAGAGGATTAATACTGCATAAGGGAAACATTATTGTAAAGAAGTTTAGTGCTCTTTCATTTCAGTAAAGAAAGGTTTGCAAGGAGTTCAAGATACATAATGTATGTAGTTATAAAATGATGTAGGAAGGGAGATTTTAGCATTGTATGGGTTAGTAATGAGTTTGGAAGATACATTGAAGAAAGTTATAAAATAATGTTGGAAGGAATGGAAGATAATAGTATTTTACATGAGGATAGTGGTAACAGCATATGAGAGAGAGCTTGGTACAGGATTGTTTCTATTTAAGCTGCCTGTTCCATATTGGTATATCTACAATGTTTATAACTTGGGTATACAGGGGATGTACAACAGTGGTAAAGAGGTGAATGGAGTCACTTAGAAAAAGAGCAACATGAGAAGTATTGTTTAAGGGGGTTGAAAAGGGATGCATTAACTCAAGTGCAGGATAGAAAGTTGTTAAGGGTGTAATGATTTAAGTAGAGGAGGGCAAAAATTTTGTAATACGCAGTGAGAAGTTTAACATAAGCATGACGAAGATTGAGGAAGGTATTGTTTGAGCTGGATTTTATAACTTACTAATCAGTTTTACTTGCATAGGGGTTGTGTTACAGAGCTTGGAGATGTTGCAGGAGTATAGCAAGTCCCCTGATGAATTATTTGCTTTAGTGGTGCTTAGCAGAAATTTATCACCAGAACGGAGGTCCCTTGTGGGGGTGTAGGACAATAATATGTTTTTTTAATACAGGATATTGTTCAGGAAAATATATCAGTTTTTATGCCATAACTAGCTGTGAGTATGTTACGTAGTTGTTAAGCTCTAGCCAGTTTGGCTGCTTTAAGGCTTGGCAGTGGTGAGGTTGGTGCATAGCATTGTTAACAAATTTAGCTACTTTGTTATAACAAGAGGCTAGTTTGGATTTTAGAGTAGACGTTAGGTTTGTAAGGATAGGTGAGGTATATAAGACAGTTTGAAGCAAATAAGATGAGGCTGGATTTTTCTTTCTGCGTCTGAAAAGGTACTGTTTTGCCCTGTAAAGGTAGCCAGGTTTCGTGTCTTTTTTTTTTTTTTTTTTTTAACTCTTTGAATAATATGTTAATAAAATTTAAGACTGCCATCTATTACAATGCCCAGTAATGCAGTCTGTGGCACTATCTCAGTTTTAGTATTATTTACCAATATAACCAAGAAAGATCATTTGTGATGCAGATAATGTTTTGAGATAAGAAGCATTAGTTTAGTTTATTAGGATTCAGGAATAGCTTTGGATTTTTCAGTCTGGTTTCGATTGAAGAGAAAGAAATTTGGGTGGTTTCTTGTAGTCTGGATATTGTGAGGGTGGTACATATTAAACAACTCATCTGCATATTGTACTATATTTACTTGGTATACTGGCAGTGTGAAGCATTTTTTTTTAAACAAGAAACATCCTTATTAAATTATCGTGTACAACACAGGCCACGTTACATTTATATAAATGACAATAAACCATAGCAATAGAATCTTAGTTTCCAAACATTATACATTCCAAACAGTGCGGCACAACTGTAGCTGCAAACATTACACATCACTTTTAACATATCCAGTCAACCATTACATGGCTCATTCAAATCCTACCTTCTTTTGAACCACGTTCCTCCTTTGCATGTACTGATCCCACAGTTCCCATTTTTTTCTGTGTATTTTGCTCCTACCCTTTTCTAAAGATCCCGGTTTCAGTTGTTTTAACTCTGTTACTATCTTTACTACTTCTAGTAATTGTTTTTTTGGCAGCCATCATAATTAAACTCAGCAAGGCCTTACTATGCGCCTAAGCAATTCCGAGTTTGTATCATAGATGAAAAAAATAATTTGCCTAGTCACTTGAGCATGCTCACACAGCATCTGCAACAGAGCAGTCTGCAGGGTATCTTTAAAGTCTACCAACTCATCATACTCCCAGAAAATATGTTCCCAGTTACCTCTTTCTGCTCCACCACACTTCCAACATTTGCTATCCACCTGAGGAAAAATTCTTTGAAGTCTGCTTGGGGTATAAAAATACCTAAGTAGAGGGTGGAGCTAACTGAAAGCAGCAGTATTTTAGAGCTCCATATAACTAGTTAAATAAAACAGGAAAAAATATTCTTTTTTTTTTCTTCAAAATATAAAATCTTATAGATAAAGGACTAAATTATATAATTAGAAATGTTGGTGAAGTTATACAAATAATTTCATGTCTAAAAGCTTGGAGATATACTCACTTGTTAAAATTAATAACTCAAGGAATTTTCACCAGGATGCTGCCTTAAAGAAGGAACTACAACAGATGACATCTACCCTGCAGGAGCTGTCTTTAAAGAAAACCTAGAAAATCTTAAAACAAGCATTCAAAAACAGACTGACACTCTCAAGGACACTGACACTCTCAAGGAAATGTTCCAGACTTAAGGAAGAGGAAACACAAAAAGTACTGCTTTTTAAGTAAAACGTTTGGCTGGTTAATAAAGTAGATGACTTGAAAAATAGGGAGAGGAGAAATAACATCAGGATTTTCGGATTACCTGAAAAGACAGAAGGTGAGGATATTATTTCCTTTTCATCGAGCTGGATCCCTGACTTTTTAAATTTAAAAGAAGGACTTTCCTTTGGCATTGAAAGAGCGCACAGTGCTCTTGGGAAAGCTGCCACTAACTCAAACTCTCCTCCTAGGTCAATAATTATAAACTTTCTTTCATACATGGACAAGGAACTGATTTCAAGATCTGCTTGGAGGAAGGCCCCTCTAAAATATAAACAAAGCCTGATAAGGTTTGATAACAACTATTTTTCAAGAATAATAGAACAAAGGAAAAAAGTTTGGCCAATGATAACATTCCTGAAACAAAATAATATCAAGGCTCAGCTTTCATATCCAGCTAAGATAAAAATACTGTATGCCAAAGAGATGATGGGCCAGATTCAGGAAGCCTCTGTGTAAGAGTTATAACTCTTACACAGAGGCTGCAGTGAAACTGTGTGATGTCAGCATGTCATGCATATGCATGAGGTGCATGAGGCATGCTGAATCACACTAGTAACTCTTACACGGTCCGTGTAAGAGAGTAGGGGGCGTGTCAGTAGGCTAAGCCCTGCAAGCGGACACGCCCCCGGAAGACTAGAATGGCTGAAAGTAAACAGCCACGAGAGAGGCCATGGAAATGTGCATAAACACACTACACAACACATGCCCGATAGACCATCACTGTATAAAGTGAAGAGATGTAATAAAATTAAATTAAAACCTTTTTTTTTTAAAAACCCCGTAAATGTTTGCTACTGTGTGCGCCCGTGTGCGCGGGTGTGCTACTAGCGCAATCACAGTTAGCAATCAGTGGAAAAGGATATAAGAACTAAATATGCAAAGTAAGCCAAGAAGTAATAGCTTAGCGGTAGAGTTGCCGGCCTAAGAGTAGGCAGGCAGGGTTCGAGCCCCCACAACAACCTTTTTTTTTTTTTTGTAAATAAGCACTAAAAAGCCCCCTGACAGTATTGTACACATGTAAATGTATTCCCTTTTGTAAAATGGAATGAAACGGAGCATATATTCTGAAGTAACACAATAACAAAAATAGAAATGTACTGATAGCTAAGCTGCTGTGAGACGGAGTGCCCGTAGCTGAGTAGTGTTTAAAAAGCTGCAAACTGCGTGCCTGTTGCTAGGCATCGGTTTAACAGAGTGAAACTGTTTGCAACTAGCTGTGCTTAGCTGAACATGTGTGTCACTAGCCAATTAAGGTTTATCCCAGCACACCGTTTGCGCGCTCCCACAAGCTAACTGCCAGTGCGCATGCGTTAGCTCCGCGCAAACGAGCGCAGACCTGGTTTTAAGTGCTTAAAAGTGCTTTTGGCATGTTTGATTGACAGGTCTCAACTCATTTCTGTCAGGAAAATCAAAAATCAGTTGCCAGATTCGAACCCAGGATACCATGCACTAGAGTCAAGGTACTAAACCACTAAGCCATGACAGCAATACCTAGAAATGCAGAAATAGCATATATATGGGATAAAATCCAGAATGGAGCATGATAAAGCATTTTCAGTGAAGTAGATACAATTCCAAAATGGCCAATCAGAGAAATGTGTGGGAAAATCGGCATATATAAGCCCCATAGGCGGGAATACACAGCAGAAACGATTGTAGATCAGAGCTGCAGTCAGAATGAGTGGAGTAGGTGAGGGACGTTGCTTTCGAGCACAGCGTTGCGCGTTGAGGAGTCCAGATACATGGTCTGGCTCCTTGTCCATCATCACGAGGCCCAACTCATGCAGGGCCAGGTCTCATGGGGAGCATATAGGGCAGAGGCATGGGACCAGTTGGCTCATGATCTGACCAGTGCTACTGGCATTCCACGCACTGGTGAGCAGGTCCGTCACCACCATGCGGACTTGAAACGACGCAAGCAAGACCAGTTGTCCGAATGGATCCAGGAGGCCCGGGATATGCCCAGCGCCCCACTACTGAGTAAGTTACATTTTACTTATGTATGTAAGGATTTCAACTAGCTGATACCATGGAGATGTGTAGTCCAATATTACTTCTTTGTATTACAGCTGCAGGTGTCCGCTCTATGAATCGCGAGATGCATGCCCGTAGGCTGGTGCGGATGCGCCACCGTGCAGGTTAGTAACCCCACCCAGTACTTGTAAATAAATATTATACTGTAGCATGTATCAGAACACTGCAGTGTATTGATTAAAAGTAATATAATGTGCAAGCAAGATTTGAAAGTCTGCAGGTATGGCTGCAACAAGTTCATCAGTATGCAAGTGTAACTGGAAATATAATTGATAGAATTAAACAGTGCTGTAATACAGATGTCCCACCATTAATTAAATATAGTGCAACCTGCAGTAGTCTCAAGAGTACAGCTTCAGAATCTGAGGTAGTAACATGTGAGATATATCCCCTGTTGAAATGCTGAATCATGACAGAAGTGAGGCTGTTGGAAAGTGTTTGAATCACCACTAGTCTAACATGTGAACAAAGCCTAGAAGTAGCAACCTGAACTGTGAATTTGCAGGAAGTGTGAGACTGACAGAAAGGGTCATGTATGAATAAATAAAGTAGTAATAACCCGAATATATTAGCCCCAGTGTGTTTCTACAGAACTAAATGCATGTGGGAAGTACAACTTAATATACCAAACTGATTTCAGTGTGTCAGAATCTGGAATGTCTAGCCAAATGCTGTATATGGTGATCACAGTAAACAATTTGCAGATAGAATGAATGATTATCTGACAGACTAAACAGCCATAGTTGTCCCCTGTCCTGTCATCAAAGTGTAGCAGGATGATGTATCTGATCAAATTCAAAATAAGTAGGATAGTGATGTATTTGTAACAGGTGTAGCTTGACAGTCAAATAAAATTTATTTTGAAACATCAGCCTCAACTTAATTGTGTACCTATTATAAATGTAAATCAATGTGTAACATATGAATGTGTCATCACTTTCTATCTCCGCCCAACCCTATAATTCCATATAACAACACCCACTAAATAATGGTATGTGAACATTTCATTAATCATGGACATTTGTCCGTTTCAAAATATATGCATGTCTGTTCGTGCATGTGCCCTGTTCATACCTGCAAATCTGATGGCCTGTTGCCATTAATCAACCCTGCATGTTGTTTGACTGTGTATTTCTGTTCAAATAATGCATGTGATATTGATATGCCCCTTGTTCAATGGTGTTAATATCTGGGTGTTTGTTTGATGGGAATACCAATGCATGCTGTTACAACTAATCTGAATGGAATACAATGCCACTAACCCAAACTAACATAACTACTCACAAACCTAGAACGCTTGGGAAGGCAGGTCCCAGCGGACCCACCTCTCCCACCTCAGCTGGTGACTGCACCTGGCACTAGTGCCCAGGCCGGACCCCCCCTCCGGTGGCCCTGTGCCACCTTCGGGTGGAAGCGCTGCAGGGGATGGGGCCCATCCCCCCCCTCTGCAAGTGTGGCCGGAGGGGTTCGTCCACTCACCCTCCGCGGTGTCCAGTCTGTGGTGCGAAGGGAGATCCAAGACACTGTTCTTGGGCCCCTACGCCAGCTCGAGGCTCGTGTGGCACAGCTAACGGCCCCAGCCGTTGCCCCGCCTACACAGCCCCCAGCACAGCCCCGTCCTGGGCTGTGAAGGAACAGTGGCAACTGCCTATGGGTGGGGATATCAGTTCCACTGTTGCCATCTGTGGGCTCATGCATCTTGGAAATCCCAACCTCCGTCCCGTCAATTGTGTAACCCCCACGTGTGTCATACACGCCCTGTATCGTCTTGTCTGTCTTGTCTGTTAACCTACCCAACCTACCTCGCCACCTATGCCAACTTCCTTGACCTGACATACCACTCTCACCTGAAAAAAAAAGGGCACTCTGTACCCACAAAAATTACGCCCATACATAGCTGTCCATGTCGCACACATGTCTGCTTGACATTGAAACAGTTAATTACAATTGGCTCTACAACAACTATTAATGTTGTCCTGACACCTCTCTCAGGGGTGAAAGGTTTCTAATGTCTCACCAAAATACATGGAAATGCACAGCTGTTGCTGCCAAAGACATGGGCATCTATGGGCCTTACCTACATCCCTCCTGCAAATCCCACGCTTGTTTCCCTACTGTCTTACCCTCTTTGTGACCCCTTTTTCACCACTTTCCTGTCACCCCTTTTTCTTTTCTTTCAAAGAAATTAGCTGGGTGCGCTTGTGTTAGCGGAGCTCACCGCCAGTCTTGATCGTGAGCTCAGCAAACGAGCGTAGACCTGGTTTAAAGTGCTTAAAAGTGCCTTTATGGCACTTTGAGTGACAGGTGCTGTATTCAGTTTGAAAGTTTGATAAGAAAAATAAATTCCCACTGTCAGTCTCGAACCCAGTACCTTGGTAACATTAGTCTGTATGACCTACCACGAAGCCATGCCTGCTTTACAAGAACACACTGCTAAAATAAATATAACATGTAATAGTAGGAATCAGTATAAAGGCAATATAGGAGATGTACTATCTAAAGCATGTCAGGTAGAGTTTTAATGGCCAAATTACTGGATTCCCATACTAGTTCAGTGTGAACAGAAACAGCCCTGCTACCTGTTAGCTTGTACATAATAATGTAAGGTAATGTACATATGTGAAGGTATGTATATCTACACATACATATATATAGATATATATTAATACATATGAAATATAGTCGTAGGTCTCAGTAGCCATACACACTCACTACAGGAAACAGTGAACATAATTGCAGCAACCTGAATCTGCAACACAGCCTGACCCCTGTGTGACCTACTTACCCTTCTAACTGCTTAAAGGTGGCCTCAGCACTTTGATTGACAAGTCCTGTACTCAGTTTGAAAGTTTGCAAAGTAAAAAAATTCCCACTGTCAGTCTCGAACCCAGGACCTTGGTAACATTAGTCTGTATGACCTACCACTAAGCCATGCCTGCTTCAAGAACACAGTGCTAAAATAAATATAACATGTAATAGTAGGAATCAGTATAAAGGCAATATAGGAGATGTACTATCCAAAGCATGTCAGGTAGAGTTTTAATGGCCAAATTACTGGATTCCCATACTAGTTCAGTGTGAACAGAAACAGCCCTGCTACCTGTTAGCTTGTACATAATAATGTAAGGTAATGTACATATGTGAAGGTATGTATATCTACACATACATATATATAAATATATATTAATACATATGAAATATAGTTGTAGGTCTCAGTAGCCATACACACTCACTACAGGAAACAGTGAAGATATACGCAGCAACCAGAATCTGCAACACAGCCTGGCTCCTGTGAGACCTACTAAGCCCTTTAACTGCTTAAAGGTGCCTCCAGCACTTTGATTGATAGGCCCTATACGCAACTCAAAAGCAGAATATGAGCATACTAGTAGGCCCTACCACAAGACCATTGTAACACTAGTCTGTATGACCTACCACTAAGCCATGACTCTCATACAGGAATACAGTGCTAAATAAGTGGAACACGTAATAGTAGGAATGAAGATAAAGGCAATATAGTATGTCTACTACCCAAAGCATGTCATGCAGACTTTTATAGTCCCAATTACTGGGTTCCCATACTAGTGTAGTGTTAACAGAAACAGCCCTGCTAATTGTTAGCTTGTACCCAATAATGTCAACTAATGTACATATATGAAAGTATGTATATATATATTTATATAGCAATACATATGACATATAGTTGTAGGTATCAGTATGCATACACACTCACTATAGGGAACAGGCAAGATAAATGCAGCAACCTGAATCTACAACACAGCATGAAGCATGGTAGATGTACTAACTTTCACACTCACAGAACACTGTCAACAGCATACCAGCATGGTCCACGCCCTACAATCTGAAAGGGCAACGCCTATCTCACATACCCTTTTATAGCAGTGTCCTGAAATCACAGTGAGACATGCAATCAGTACACACCCAGCTGCATGCAATTAGCAAATGCTGCCTTACAATTGGTGCAGAGGCCATCACATGGACCTATGCAGATACCTACAAAAGCAATGAGTACCCACACTACACTCATGCAATACATTCATTGCACAAAACCGACAGAGAAAGAGAGAGAGACAGAGAGAGAACAAAACAGAAATAAAGACAGCCAGCAGCAGCAGCAGCAGCAGCAGCAAACTTCAAGCAGCACCAGTGACACACCAACAGCTGCCACAAACACAGGTAATGCAAAGTAGCAGGTTAATCCTGTGTATACTGTGACACCTCCAAATGTATCATAGTTCACTATCTATAGGTATGTCCATGAGATAGGTTGTGTGTACATAGTCATGAAATATAAACATATGTAATATTGTTGTACATGTGGGCCATAACTAACACTTCCATAGCGAACACAATGCCAGTTGTGCATATGATGCAGTAGTTCCCAGGGTCAGTAGAGGTTCCTCCTCATTGGTGTGGGACCACTGTGTATGTATGGCACTGTTCAGGTACATATCCTGTAGTATGGCCAGGGATTAATATCAGTCTGTCATGTGGTGCTATGTCCTCCAGGGGTGAATGTAGCACACATCCAGGGATACCATTTCGTAACAGTGATGATATGTGTTCTGCAATGATGAGGGTGGCTCTCACCTGGACATGTGAGAGGATAGGGAGGTTACAGTCATCTGGGATAACTAATAACACGTGTGTAGGACAATGGGGGGGGTACCTGCACCTAAACTGTCTGCAACAATGTTGGCAATATCTGTGCATTTGGTGAATGTGAAGCATCTTAACACTGCAGACAACAGATGCCTTCCAGTCATGTGAATCTGTCCTGTGCTGCAGTAGCCTCCTACTATTGTTATACAATATGCCTGTATCTGTAGTCCACTGGACAGGATTAATAAGTGGTGTGCAGTTGTTCTGGGTTAGATAACTGTGTGCACAGTACATGCAGTATGTGGGATGTCTGTGGTAAGCATATGCAAAGGTGCTGGCGGTGTGTGTTGTGGCTTCCACTGGCCCAGTGGGCTGCATGGATAGCATCACTGTCATAACTACTGAATAACTGTGTAATAACATGCATACATAGCAAGGTAGTGTACTGTGCTTGTGGTGTTGTTCAGATATGTATATCCAGGCTGAGTAATGTGTGTCCACATCACAGGGTTGGATGGCAGCACACATCCAGTATGTATGGATGAACACCCAGAATGTGTCAGACGTGTCACCTGTGCAGAAGTATCTGGCCATTACCTGTGCATCACCCACAACACACACACATGCAACATATGGCAGATGTACTATAGCAGTACACACATGTTCATAGGTTCATACTAGGCTATCTGTCGGAGGGCATTTACAAGCCTAGCCCATCGTTTTGTGGCTTACGCCACCCCTTTAGTATGGGGAACCATACCCATTATTTTGCTGTGCCTCTGTCGAGCAGTGACACGGAGGTAATCCCTGGGGTATATCTGCGATCTCCCATCCATTGGTCAATATTTCTCTTGAACAAGGCCAGCGAGGTGCTCTGCCTCACATATACCGTGATTTTGTTCCACAGCATAGTGAGTCTTTGGGTGATGAATCTATCCCTCCAGCATGTCCTATTAATAGCCATGTCGAGGTTTAAGTCTCCCGCCCTTGTGGCTCTGATGGATCTAGGTTTTTAGGTGAAGCATATTCATCAAATCTGGGTTTGACATGGCCTTGTATGTTGGGCAAAGGTCACCTCTGAGCAAGCGGTAAGCGACTGAATAGAACATACATGGACATGCTGGAGGGGCAAATTCCTAACTGAGAGGCTCCCTTCACTCTGTAATGAGCTCGAACAGTTGAGAATGAACAGTTCATAGGTTCATACTAGGCTATTTGCCCTAGGGCATTGGTAAGCCTAGTAGAATGTGTTTGTCTTTTGCCACCCAATCACAAGTTATGCTGCTATGCCCTTGTCTGACTTTAGTATACTTTGCCTCTGTCTAACAGCGACAAAGAAGTGATACCTGGGGTACAACTATGATCTCCATCCACTCATCCAGATTCCTATGGAAGAGAGTCAATGAGGGACTCTGCCTAACCAGTAGTGTGAGCTCATTACAGAGTGAAGGGAGCCTCTCGGTTAGGAATATGCCCCTCCAGCATGTCCATGTATGTCAGTGCTGAGGTCCAGCTTTCCTGAGCATGTGGCTGTATGGGACTCTGCCTGAGGTGCATCACGTTCATTACTGCTAGGTAGGACATGGCTGTATATGGCATGCACAGATTGCCTCTGAACAGGCAGTATGCCACTGAGTCCAGCTGGATTCACTTTACCTGGGCAGCATATGACATCTGTGTGAGCCATTGCATCCCCTTGATGATGTACTGTTGTCCTGTACCAGTTGCTGTAGGTGTCTGGTTAGGTACATCCCAAAAGGTGCATTGTACGCAATTATAGGCCTGATGATGGATGAGTACAGAGGCACAATGACCTCCCCTGCCATACATGTGAATCAGTCATGATTAGCTGGGCTATATAACATGTCTGTCAATCCACGTTGGCCATGTGGTAGACAAATGACAGACCGCTACCATGTTTCTTCCCCAGGTCCCCAACTACGTCTTCTGTACTCAATGGCCTAACACCTATGTTGTACTGTGCCACCAATGTGGAGGCGTGGGAATCTGCATTGAATACTGATACTCCCCTCCCTTGTTCAAGTGTTGTGGCCGACAAGAATGGTAACAGCTATAACGTGGTAGTACTGGTGTGCTCCTGTGAAACCTGAAACAGGTTCATGTTACTGCACAGATATCGATGTCCAGAATGCTAGGTAGGGTTTTGGGTGCGTGCATCCTTGGGTCTAGACGTCCAGTGTTGAGTAGCATCACTCTTACTTCCTCATCCTTTGTGATACAAATGGATGTGGGTTTGCCTTATGAGCCTTGCCTAATACAGGCACTATGGGTGTAGCAGGAGGCTCCGCCAAATGTCAATAGGACTGTGGTGACAGGTGCATGCTGTCCCTAGCAAAGCATACCACCCCAAGATGGCAGGCATTGGCACACCTGTGAATGACACCAGTATGTCAGTCAATTGTTGGAAGGGATCGTTGTGCCCTGATATTGTCGCATTGTTCTAGGTGAGGGTAGGATGCGACGCAAGGTCAGGGTCAAACTGTCTCGGCTACGTGCTCAGAGAGCTCTGTAATGTCTCATGTCATGTAGTCCAGGGAGGAATGTGTCAGGCCATTCACAGCAGCATGGACATTGACTGAGTCATACCTGTACCTGCCTTGGGGTTACCTGACTGTTTGTGTTATGAGGCAGTTCATAGTGCCTGACAGGCTGCACACCGTGACCCTCACCTCGTTAAGCCTGGTGAACGTGATGTGAGTGTGCCTGATGATAGAGGCACCTAGTACAGGTGTATGAGGTGTGTTGTTAACTGTTAATGGCTGTGAGTGTTCAGCACATTGGCTTTGTGTGATATGTGTTGCACATGTTCGTTTATGTGGTAGTGGTTGCCTGGATGTCTGCTTAGGAGGTCTCTGCTGCATAGGCAGAGCTGTGGTCTGAGCCTACAAGTATGATCATGTGTGATCATGTGTTAGGTCCGCTGTTGTGGTAGGTCTACGTGAGACTGGAAGTGTAGTGAGTGATCCCTTTGCCACGTGACTGGTTATGGCGGTATTGAGTAGACAGAGCCTAGCCTCCAGTCTGGTATATGGTTGCATCACTCACATGAGTTTGAATTTGTTGTTAGGAGGAGGGGGTTGTCTGTGTACATGCATCTGTTCTAACATTGTCTCTGGAGTACCACACTCACCAGCTGGACTGAGGAGGGAACTGACAACTGACCTCTGGACATGCTAGAATAATATTGTGAACTCTGTAATCACTAATGATTGAAAACAAGGTCCAGTGGGGAGTGAGGGTGTACTGACATTACCTACAACTGCTGACTGATATAAAGGCGTCAGTGAGCAAATGCCAGGTAACCTAAGTGCAATGTGTCACAATGAAGTAAATGCAACAATGACAAGCAGTCACTTGCTGTCATGTGTAACATGGAAGTACGTACAGTAAGCAATGCAGATAACAGTAGTGAGTCACAGATGTGTTGCAAAGATGTGTACTATGTGGAAGTAGCATACCAGTGAAATAACAAGCTAACAGATAACAAGCATATAAACAAAGGTAGATGCAGGAGGCCTGGATGTAGTGTTTGCTACAACAAACAAGGTGTAGCAATGTCAGTAAGATACAGCTCAGATATGCAGGCACTATAAACCTGAAACCAGATGTCCCCAGCTATGAATGGCAGAGTATAGCCTATTGTCACACATGAGTGCAGACCACAAACCTCGTTAATGTTAAATAACTGGCCTGAAGGCCAACTGCCCATACCAGAAGTAATACACTTGTACACTGGGCCCACAATCAGCAGTTCCCAACTTCAATGGATGAAAGATATGTGTCCTGCCACCACAGTGCTTGGCACCAACCTCCCTAATGTAAAACAACTGGTCTGAAGGCCAAGTACTTAGTACAAATGACATAGAATGATAGCTACACTGTAATCAGGTTTTAACCAATCAGTAATAAGTAGAAGTTAACACTACCTGTATAGAATGTGTACCATGTATTGTTGAGATACTATGCTGATAACCTGTTTGTGTACCTTTCCAGATAGACATGGCACCTAAACGGAATCCTGCCTACTCTGCTGCAGAGGATGACGTGATCCACCAGAGCCTGGTGCGTGACTATGCCATCCTGTTCTCACGCACCACCCAGAATCAGCAGGAGAGGTCTGCACTGTGGCAAAACCTTGTTAGCAGGATAAATGATGTTGGCATGCATGATAGGACATATGAGCAGGTGAGACATCACTGCAGTGATTTGATAAGAAATGTCGCCAGCGTGCTGCAGATATCCGCAGGCAACAGGCTGACACAGGTGGGGGGGGTGGCCACATCCCCTCACCAGACAGGAGGGGCTACTGCTAAGTGTTGTGGATCCAGCCCCAGAACAACAGCAACCATCATGCATCCTGATGGAGGTTGGATCCACACAGCAGCAAGACAGCGAGCGTGCAGGTAAGATGCCATATTCATTTATTGTTATTACTTTTACATTTGTTGACCCAGATAGTCTAGCTGGATATAAGTTCATTTTCAGTAGAGGCCTGTGGAGAAAAGCTCCACACAAAACGTAATAAAGGCAGACAGACACGTTGTCATTACAGACAGCCAACATAATAGAATTGTACACCAGCCTGTTAATTAAATCAACATACATGTAAGGAAGTCAAACAGTTTAGAGTCATACACAATGTACCGTTGGTTTCAAAGCAATCCTACCTAAAGCATAACGGTTATGCAATAAGGCAAAAGCTATATACATAATAGTTAGGGCTCAGAAGGGTAGAGAAGTAGAAGGAGTATGACAGATACAATGATATGGAAGAGGCAGGAGTCAAGAAGGGAAGTGAGGAAAAGAAGGAAGACAGTCAAGAGGAGGTGGGAGGGATGGGAGAAGTAGGTCAGAGCATAGAAGGACATCAAGGTGAAAGAAACAGGGTAGAAGCTAGTTTCTATGCACAATGAGGGGTTAAGGGTGAAGAGAGGGTAGGGAGAGGGACGTTAGCCTGGACTCCAAGAAGAACAAAGCCAGTGGTTTTGGAAGTACAGTTTGAGTTGACGCGTTTGAAGAGAGGTAAGGGTGAGATTAGAGTTAACTCCTGGTATGTACATATGACTGTTCTGTACGCTGTTACTTCATGCACGCATAAGGTGTGCATGTGGTATGTATCTGTCATCATGATATATATACAGACATGATGTGCAGCTGATGTGTATAAGGGAACTAGTGTACTACTGTACTGTATCATGTGCAAAATGAATGGCACACATGTGCCCACTGACATTACTCTCTTCACACTTCCAGGTCCCTCCCATGTAGCAATGAGGCAGGCCATACATGCTGGTGAGTCTTTTAAAATTATCTGTAAAACAATTTATAAAACTAGGAAGAGTAGTGTAACTCTGTAGTAGACATGCTGGTGACTGTGTTCACAATAACTGTAATTGACAGGTAGTAAATTGAGTAGTGTAACACGGTACTGATGTGTGTGTTTACTGTGGGGTGTGCATGTGTGCAAGTGTGCCTGTGCCCAAGTGTGCATGTGTGTTAGTGTCCATGAGTGCATGTGTCCATTTCTGAATGTGTGCATTAGTATTGAAGTGCATCTCTTTCAAATATGTATTGAGACTGTAATCTGTGTTCCATGTTTTCCTCCCGTAGGTTCTGGTGCTGCTCTGGTGACCTGCAGCAGGGAACCTGAATCTTGTGCCCCAGGTACTGATGATGATGAAATGTCTGTAATGGTGCAGGAAGGTGTGTCTGGGTCCGCCATTGGTCAGCCAATTGACAGTACACAGCTTTCACACCCGTCAATGCGCACAGTCATCCTGCCGTTACATCCTTTGTCACCATTGTCCCTAGGTGATGGACAGTCAGCAGTGGGCATAGATCAGGGTAATGTGGTACCTGTGGTACATGCATCCTCACAAGGCAGCCATGTGCAGAGGCCTCCAATGGTACCATGCAGACAGTCGCCCATGGGTTCTCGTGGGGCATCCGTGGCGTACTGCCTTTGGCCGACGTGCCCAAGGAGGTATGTCAACCTCCACTATGTTTAGAACTGTCATGCAGGCACAGGCACGTATGGAAAGGTACACCAGACAGGGTCTGAGGGAGCTGAGAGCATGTCGCATAGCCATGACAGACGGCATGCATGATGTTGTGAATGCTATCCGTAACTTCACAGATGTCGTTGACAGACGTTGTGGGGGCATAGAACAGCTGCTCCACAACCAGATGTCCATGGGCCAGGGCGATGGTGTGCGTTTGCAATGTCGACGTGGCCGTATGCCAGCAAGAGCACCAGCTGGCAGTGGCCGCGATCAACGGGCCCACTCGCGCCTCAAGTGCCAGCACCAGCCCCAGCAATGCTGGGTCTGTGCTGTCATCCAGACGCCCCAGGAGACCACGTGCACGTGGCTCTGGACAGTCCCAACAGGGAACTGTGTCCAGTCAACACACCCCTGCTTCCGATGACAGTACCCAGTCTGGGTTAGTACGGATACGCCTGTAGCACCCTGCCAGGCACAGGTACCATGTCCGTGCCCACAGACACTGATCTGGATGACCTGACAGGTGCAGTCTGTGGCTGTCCACAAAACCCTGTACATGGCAGCCATTATGTGGGACTGTGTGCGTGCTTACACACATGCAGAAACCTGGAAACCTAACACCTAGGGCAAACACATACACACACACACTGCACCAACAACGGTCCACCCTGTACTGCTGCCCCTCACAAACACACATACACACACATGTCAATTGGTGTTACCAGTGGCCGGCTTGGGCATACCTAACCCACACCCTGTGCATATGATGACACTGTGCCACCTCCTGCATACTACAACATCGGTGCAGGTAAAGGTAAACACGTTGCTGATGCACAGGGTGACTACATAGATGTGTATAAGTAGTAACATGTTGGTAACTGTTGACTGTTGCAGTATAAATGTGTGTATATCCCAGCAATCCTGCTGCAGTAACTGTATGAATGTCCTCAATTGTTATCTGCACCCATACTACTTAACAAAGTGTACCAGCTGCACACCATCACATGCTAACATCGACTATGGCAATGCGCATCTTGTGCTGTTATGTAGATTCAGCTACATGTATCTGTTCTGTCACACATGCATTTATACACACCCTGCTACCCACACACTCACCTGCCATTCCCATTATTTATCACCCTACATGAGTAGCTGTTGATACATGACAGGTACACATTTCAGAAGTGCACTATGTTGTTTACCACTGGCATCCCCTTCTCTACCTGTACTCACAGGGTTCAGGCAACCTCATCAGTTGGAAGATGTAATGTGCATCAGGTACTGTAGTACCCTGATTGCCACAGCAAACATGTTTCCCGTAAGGAAATGCACACACAGACACATCCCACATCCACACACTTGCCACATTCAGGCTTCAGAACACTATCTAGGTATATTCGGGTACATGCGTGTTACAGTAGCATGTAACACTATACTGAGTACTGGCAGTTAGTTGTCTGTTGTCATGTTGTCTGTATAGAATAAAAGAATTGTTTGATTATCCTACTCCGTTTTGTGGACATTACTTGAAGAAGTGTTACCTTACATGTGTTATCAGTACCACCACCTTCTGTTTTGTAGTTTTGTTTGTATAGGGTGCTATCAACATCACTGCTTGTTAAGGGTAATGACCACCCTGCAGTGCATAGCCCCATGTGGCAAAAGCCACATCCCACCCCATCATTGTGCACACACACTAACCCCACCAACAGTAAAACACATACTTTCCATTTGCAAGATTCAAACCCATACCTAACTGTGCAATGACAGTAGAAACAGACACATTAGCAGAGTGTGCTATTTGCAGTAGTTGGAGAAATCCTTACTAATGCTGTACTTAGAGGGTGCTGACATCATCTGTGTGTAGGAGGAGGGATGTGCACCCTGTAGTGTGTTCTCCCAGTTGGCAAAAGGCAGTTAACCCTCCCAGCATAGTGCACACACATAAACCACACTCATACTAACACACATACATTCCCTTTGCAGGATTCAAACCCCTACCTAACTACGTTATGACACTGAAGAAAGACGCATTAGCAGAGCGCTTTGCAAATTATTTGAGGACTTTACTACAGGTGATATAGTTATACAGTCCTGACATCATCACTGTTTCAAAGGGGATCTGCATCCTGTACCATACTGTCACGGTTGCTAATAGGGACATTTCCCACACACACACATCGATGTGTTGGTGGTTTGCATATGTGGGGGATCCAGAACTCCAGTGTGATTAGTATATGGTTTGATTGCAACAATGAGGGATATACTCCCAGTGGTGAGCAGTTTGTACTCATGTTTGTAAAGATCAGCTCTACTATATCTGCCCCTCTTGTGGGAAGGTTGGTTACCTGTTCCATAGCCAAAGAATGTCCGATCAATGGGAACCTTAGAGCTTGGGTATTGTGGCTTGTGTAATGTTCTCAGTCTATGTATGGGTAGCTGGCATCACCCAGTATGATGGTGTTTGCAGAGTAATCTAAACTCTCCTGTGTCAGCATGAAGGCTGTGTGGGAGACCTGAGTTTGAGAGGGTGCTGTAAGAGCTCCTCTGTGTCTCTTTCCATGTGGTCCGGGAGGTGCGTCCCAACAGGTAGCTGACTGTGACCCTCCCTTGCTCTGTCTAGAGGGCACGTCTGTCAACAGCTCATGTCAAGCAAGTGCACACCCCTCATAAATGATGTGGAAACCTTCAAAGGCCCAAGGCCTGTTGAAAATATGGACCAGACTGCAGATACCTGTATAGAGTCATTCTGTGGACACATTCAGGAATGCAAGGATCATGAAGCCACATATGAAAGCATGACCCAATTCTCCAAAGGCAGATGTCCTGGGCGCCGGACACCAGCCATAAACACACTATACAATAGAAGGATGGCGCCACTACATGATACAACAACCTCCCAAAATGTGAAGGCACCACTGATGAGTACTGGATGACAACTACAGGCACCCATATGATTGTCTAAGGCCATCTTTGAGAGAGGATTCCACAAGCCACTGAGGATAATCACAAGGCTGCCTGTAGTTATGTTAGTAACCTGAGTGGTACTACCCAGATATGCTCAGAGGTAATACAATATGTCACACAAAATATAAAACACACAGACATTGCCATCATCCTAGTGGACAGGTTCAATGCTGCCTTCTCCCCCACCACACCAAAGGGAACATATGTCTGCAGCACAGTGCTTCCCCTGACATCACAGATGCTCAGGTAAGAGATGCCCTTCCCAAAGCAATAAACACTGCATCAATGGGACCAGACAGTGTCCCAGGCTGTGTCCTACATGAACCACAAGAAGAGCTACACCCAGACATAACACCACTGTTCAATCCCAGCCTTAATACACGATATGTGGCCAGAGAGTGGCATACAGCAACAGTGGTCCCTCAACATGCAGGTGGTGCTGTCACGGATCCTGGACACTACTGCCCCATATGTCTGACTAGCTTTGTCTGCAAAGCTATGGCAAGGATCATCATGAACCTCACATATCTAGATATTGTGGACCTACAGACATGTCACCATACACAGTTTGGCTTTGTCAATGGCAAATCCTGCCTATCAAACCTGTTTGCTTTGTTTGAAACAGTCACCAAGGCCACTGTCAAGGGGTAGGAGGTCCACACAGCCTACCTGGACCTTGCATAAGCCTTGGATACAATACCCCACTTGTGCATTCTAGGTATGCTCACCAGTGTACATAATAACCCCTATGTCACTATGGGTATTGCACAGTGGCTCAAGGGCAGAACACACATGGTAGAATTGCTGGAGCCATGTCAGCCTCCAACCTGGTACAAGTGGTGTCCCACAAGGCACAGCCCTAGGAGCTGTCATGTTCATTATATATTTGTCATAGGTACAGGCCATCATGGAAGTACTGTGGCTCAGCAAGTCGCAGGTGACTGCAGACCGAACACCATAATCAACTCAACAGCTAACACACGCATCCTCCAAATGGGACTCTTGCAAACACACGACTTGTGCCACAGCCATGGCCTCAACGTGAATGACAGAAAGAGTATAGTCATCCCCTTTGTCAAACACTAAGTGACCACAATGTACCACATATGTGTTAATCCAGTAAGTGCAGACCAAGGAATTATGGACCTTGGTGTGAGGTTGATAGCATTCTACCATTTGACAACAACATGGACAAAGTGGTTAGGTAAGCATGTTATATGGGCCACATCATCATGGGATCCACATGTAGGCCAGGGAGGACATTGTGCCCCTTTACTCATCCCTCATCATGCCCATAATTGACTATGATGAACCTGTCGGCATGCACCTTACCAGACACCTGCAGCAACTGGGGCTACCACATATGTACCTCAACAAGGGGATCAAAGTGCTCAAACAGATGCCACATACTGACTGGTTAAAGTAGCAGCAGCTCTACTCAGTGACATACTGCCTCTTCATAGGCAATCTGTGCCTGACATAGAAGGCCAGGTCATACCCTCACGTAATGGCCATGCTGCATCTCAGAATATCCAGATCCCACCAGGATACACGCTGGAAATACTTGAACCTCAGGAGTGATATACATAGGACATGGTGGAGGGGCACATTCACAACTCAGAGGCTCCCTTCATTCCTGATTATTATCCCAATAGAGGTTAGGCAGACTGACTCAGTGACTATCTTCAAGAGCGATATTAATGACTGGATGTGACATTGTAGGGTTACCCTGGGTATCACTTATGTGTCACTGTGAGAAAGAGGCACAGTATACTAACCTTGGAAAAGGGCATAGCAAGACAGATTCACAATGCATGTTGAAAGGCACACATTCTGGCTAGGTGGATACATGCCCTGGGCAGATATCCCTGTACGAACCTATGGACCTATGTCTCTTTTTCACCATTGGCCCTATGTGCTGTCAATCACCAATGTAATCTCAATACTCCGGTAGCATGTGCAAAGGTCAGTTGTCAGTCACCTCTATGGTACAGTTGTGGAATATGTGTGTCATGTAGTAATGTCACAGCTGCCACATGTACACAGTCAACCCTATCCCCTACCCATTGATGTACATCACATGTATGAGATGGAAACACATGGCCAAACTGTAACAACAACATACAAGTCAGTCAGATGCATGGACACATGACTCAGTCATTGTCCATGCCACCACAGCTGATGTGGGATGTCGCTCACTGGGATACGTGATAGGGAACATGGAAGGGATCACTAAGCAAGTGACACAGGCTGGTAGACCCCTGACCTTGTTTGGCATCAGACCCTCACCAGGGATTCCGACAAATTAATGAATGCTAATGAATAAGTGTAGCTACAACACCCTAGCTGAATGGTTCTTAGCATGCAGTCACTGCATTGCTATGGAATACTGTCTTACCACTCCCACAACAGGTGAGAACATGCAGCTCCTGTACATTAACAACATGTAGACTTTATGCCCCAGACCAGGTGTGCATCCCTCACTACTAGGCTGATAGCATCTACATCTCACACTGTATATACACATCCCACATGCAGCATCTGCACAGAAGACCACGGTCATAATGTTACCCTGTGCAAATACCATGTATTCACATGTGGCAGGCATCACACATGGTAACTATTGAAAGTCACAGGTACATATGTGTATTTGGCACACACATACAGCATGTGTTCATTGCCATAACCGGTGTAATCAATGTCATGCATTATTGTGAGGGACAACCCACACACATGGGCATTCTGTGTGTGCACAACACACATGGCATGTCTGTAATCAAAAGCCATACATAATTGTGATATTGTTTAGAAAGGGGTATGTGCATCCTGTAGTGTGTTTTCACAGTTGCCAGAAGGGATATATCAATCATACACACTTACCCTCCTTCACACACACTTGCCACCTGCTGGATTCAAACCCCTACCTAGCTATGTTAAGACACTACAGGCGGACCCATTAGCACAGCGCGCTATTCGCATTACTGGCGGCTATCTTTTCCCCTGATATACTTATAGGGTGCTGACATCATCAGAGTCTAGAAAGTGGAGTGATCATCCTGTGGTGTGTTTTCCCAGTTGCCAAAAGGGATGTTTCTTTCATACACTTACACACACACTTACCCCTTCACACACACTTGCCACCTGCTGGATTCAAACCCTACCTAACTATGTTATGACACTGCAGACGGACGATTAGCACGGCGGGCAATTCGGATCTCTGAGAGAATCCTTTTCTCTAATTTACTTATAGGGTGCTGACATCATCAGAGTCTAGAAAGTGGAATGATCATCCTGTGGTGTGTTTTCCCAGTTGCCAAAAGGGATGTTTCTTTCATACACACTTACACACACACTTACCCCCTTCACACACACTTGCCACCTGTTGGATTCAAACCCTACCTAACTATGTTATGACACTAGAGACGGTGATATATATAGGGTGCTGACATCATCAGAGTTTAGAAAGTGGAATGATCATCCTGTGGTGTGTTTTCCCAGTTGCCAAAGGGATGTTTCTTTCACACACACTTACCCCCTTCACACACACTTGCCACCTGCTGGATTACCTAACTATGTTATGACACTAGACGGACGACGTAGCACGGGCGCGCAATTTCCTTTCCCCTGATATACTTATAGGGTGCTGTCATCATCAGAGTTTAGAAAGTGGAATGATCATCCTGTGGTGTGTTTTCCCAGTTGCCAAAAGGGATGTTTCTTTCATACACACTTACACACACACTTACCCCCTTCACACACACTTGCCACCTGCTGGATTCAAACCCCTACCTAACTATGTTATGACACTAGAGACGGACATTAGCACAGCGCTATTAGCATTACTGGGAATTTCCGTTTCCCTGATATACTTATAGGGTGCTGACATCATCAGAGTTTAGAAAGTGGAATGATCATCCTGTGGTGTGTTTTCCCAGTTGCCAAAAGGGATGTTTCTTTCATACACCCCCTTCACACACACTTGCCACCTGCTGGATTCAAACCCCTACCTAACTATGTTATAACACTAGAGACCTTGTGCACGCGGGCGCTATTCGGATTACTGAGAGAATCCTTTTCTCCAATATACTTATAGGGTGCTTACATGATCAGTGTCTAGAAAGGGGGATGAGCATCCTCTGGTGTGTTTTCACATTTGCTAGGGGTAACATTTGGACCAAGTATGTGAGCATGCCCAGTTCAGCCTTCCCGTGGCACATTGTGTGAAAGATGTCTCATTTATCTAAGTGTGTGAGCATGCCCAGTGTGGGCTTTACATATGTTGAACTTTGCAGCCCATCACATTTGTGGATGAGTGTGACCTTCAACAAATACCTGAAGTTTATGGTTGTGTGTTCTGTGCCATGTTGTGTAGTTACTGTCCGAATGCTTTTTGTGTGAACAAAACAGGGAGTATACTGTGCCTGCAGGTTTTGCATGGGATACTTTGCACACAATTGTCAACATCCGTTCATACTGACCTAACACTGTAGCACTGTCTAGTGTAGTGTTTCAGTACTTTCACTGTGGTGGTCAGTATCCTGGGCTTTAGTCCTATCACTGCTTTACATTTCCATAGTGTGCACAACAGCCTGGTTAGGGTCCAGTTGTGCACATCTGCACAAAGGCAGTGCCTCTACAGACCCTGTTAATTGCTGCCCCATAAGCTTAACAAGTGTAGTCTGCAAATCTATGGAGAGGATCATAATTGAGCTCATAAACAAAGATATAGGGGACATGCAGACATTGTACCCATCCCATTTTGGCTTGGTCAGGGGCAGATCATGCCTTTTGTACTGGGTTGACATCTTCAAATTGGTCACTTAGGCCATTGTTGGGGAAAGGCAGTCCATACAGCCTACCTTGGCCTTGCAAACACTTTCAACACAATACCCCACTCAGGTATTGTGGAAAACCCTAACAACTGAAATGTAAACCCATATGTCACAAGATGGGTTGCAAACTGGCTTAAGGACGGGACCCACAGGGTTAGAGTTGCTGGCACTATGTTAGACTCCAGGCTGGTCACAGGTGGTGTCACACAGGGCTCAGTCCTTGGCCCCATTGTTTGTCATGTACTTCCCAGAAGTACAGGCCAACATGGGAGGACTTTGGATGACAATGTTAGCAGATGACTGCACACTGGGCACCATAGTGGACAGTGCATCACACACAGATATCCTTCAGAAGGGACTCACAGTAACTGATAGCTGGTGCCAGGGCCATGGCCTGAAGTCAGAGTGCACAACATGTGTAGACATACCCTTCAGGGAAAGCAAGGTGACCCCAAGCTACCATATAGGTGGCAATCCTCTAAGCACAGAGGAGGTTATCATGGACCTGGGGACCCAGGTTAATAGTCGCCATTCTTCTGAGACTCACATTGCTAAAGTGGCTAGGAAGACCTTCTACATTGCCCACCTGATCAGGCTGGGATTCACATCCAGATCTAGTGGGTCATTGTTCCCCTGTACTCTTCACTTATCAGACGGGTGACCAAGTCGAATGCCCTACTCTGGTTGTATCTCACACAACATGTCCAGCAATTGGTGACACTCTGACTGTCCCCCACCTAAAGGATCAAGGAACCCCAACAGCTGTCATATGCTGCCAGATTGACGACACTCACACTCTATTCACTCACATACCGTCTGCTTAGAGGTGACATGTGCCTGACATGCGAGGCCATGTCCAAACAGAGATTAATGGGCATGCTCCACCTCAGACTCAGAAGATCCACCTGAACCACTAGAGCAGGTGACTTACACCTTAGCAGGGATGTATGTTGGACATGTTGGAGGGATGGAGTTATCACTCGGAGACTCCCTATGCTGTGGAATACAATCCTGGTCCATTTGAGGCAGAGCACCTTGCTGGCTGTGTTCAAGAGGTATCTTGACCTAATGCTAGTCGGAGAATGTGTTTGTCCATCAACACATTGTAAGTGTAGTTCGACATGTCATATGTCTTGTTTAGTATACTGTGCCTCTGTCTACCTGTGACATAACATTGATACCCAGGGTAAACCTCCCATCTCCCATCCACTCATTAGGATTCCTGTTGAGGGACTCAACCAGTGTCTCTATGGACAACCTGTACTGGTAGTTTACTCATGTGTGGGGTGGCTTCTGTGTTTTGGATAATGCAGTACAGCCTGTCCTATATATGTCAGTGCTGGGGTTCAGGTCCCTCATGTGCATAGCTCCCTGCCATTCAGATTGTACAAGGTGCAGCATGTGCATTGATTCCAGCTTGGACATGGCTTTCTACATCAGGCACAGCTTGCATCTGGGTGGACAGCATGGCAGTGTGTGGAGCTGCACTCTGTTTAATCAGACTACACATTACATGTGTTCCAGCTCTGTCATACTCCTGGTGAGGTACTGTTGTGGACTTTACAGGTGCTGGATGTGTGTGCATGAGGTACACCCCACAGGGGCTGTTGTGGTCATTTCTAATGCTGATGAAAGATAACTGCAGAACCAGAATGACCTCCCTTAGCTAGATGTCAGACAGCATGGACCATACAATCACAACTGAAAACAGGACCCTCTCCACAAAGGGAAAGTGTCCTGTCTGGTGGACCCCAGCCATAAACAAACTGTATGACAGATGAGGGTTACTAATGCAAGACAGAGCTACATCTCCAAAAGGGAAGACAGCTGTGATCAGCACTAGTAGAAAGCAACATTATCTCATAAAGACATGCAAGGTCAACTTGGGGACATAAATCACCAAAGACAATGAAGGTAACCACACTGCTTTCTTCAGTTATGTCAGACACCTGGTTGTGAACCCTCGGATATGCTCAGAGTTGGTACACAACAACATATATTCCAGTGACCTGACAGATATTGGCAACATTCCGGCGGACAGCTTCAGTGGATTTACCCCCTCCCTCACCCCCAAAACAAGATAGTTATCACTGCTGTATGTAACCTCACTGTCATCTTGGATGTCCATGTGAGAGCCACACTCAGCAAAGACAAGTACACAGCATCCATGGGACCTGCTGGTATCTCCAGTTGCATGCTATGTGTATCTCCAGTTGCATGCTATGTGAACTCCAGAAGGGGCTGGACCCATATATACAACTGCTATTTAACCTTAGTCTTGCTACAGGATATGTACCTGAACACTGGCATATGGCAACAGTGGTCCCACTCCACAAGGGGGATGCCTCCACAGACCATGGCAACTACCACCACACAGGCTTAACCAGCCTTGTCTGCAAAGATATGGGAGGAGTCATGGAGCTCTTACACAGACACATTACTGACCTACGGACCCTTGTTCCCACCTAGTTCAGCTTTGTACAGGGCAGATCCTGCCTTTTTCACACCAAAAGTACCTACCATGAAGATCAGGGTTCTTCAACACATGTCATATGCTTCCAGAATAGAGGAAGTCCAGCTTTGTTCAGTGTCATACCGCATACTTACAGGTGACCTATGCCTGACATACAAGACCATGTCCAATCAGGATTTGGTGGACATACTCCACTGCAAGCAATCCAAATCCACCAGAGCCATGAGAGCTGAGTATTTGAACCTCAGCACATACATGTATAGGACATGCTGGAGGGACAGAGTCATAACTCAGAGGCATCTCACACTCTAGCAGAGTATCCCAGTTCATGTTTGACAGAGTCCCTCACTGACTCTCTTCAGGAGACATCTGGACAACTGCATATGAGACGGAGGCACAGACTAGACAGAGACACAGTCATGTTCAATTACGTAAGGGGGTCATAATGTGTCACTACTAAGTCAGAGGCACAATATTCAGAATCTATTCTGTACACTTATTACCACTATAAGGGGTGGCAATAGCCACATCACTATGGCTAGGCTTATACATGCACTAGGGCAGATAGCCTAGTAGTACACTATGACACTATGAAACATCGGTGTATGTGTAGCTATTGTCAATCAAACAGTATGATGTGGCTTGGGGGGCTTGATATCTCCCTGTATTCCAACACTGTTTTGTCTATTCCTTCTAGCATGTCTAGGGATCAGTTGCTAGTGTCCTCTCCTGCTCAGCTGGTGAACCTGGGAATATTGAGGCACTGTTACAGTTGCCTCATGTACACTGACAACCCTCTCCTTCTGCCATAAAACACACATACATGTGAGAGATGCAACTATATAGCCAAAGTGGAGGCTGAGCTCTCTCAACATAGGACTAGCAAGACCAGAGAGGGTGAAGGTAACCACACACACATCTTTAATCCAGTCTCACATGGCACTGTCACAACTTAAGATCATACACATAGACACACAGAGACACTCGGAGGCTCTGATCAGAAGTCTACCAGAATGGCGGTGGCCACCACAGCAGACACTCACACAACTGCCTCCACAGGGCACAGCACATGCAACACATTGACCACAGAGTTGGTGTGCCAAACAGTCACAGCCCTTAAGGCCAAACACAATGCCAGACACACTTGTCATAGGTGACTCCATAGTCAGACACACTGATGTCCCACTCACCAGATCAGGTACAGAGGAGGTCACAGTAAGCTGCCTATCGGGCACTGGAATCCACCACATAATGCAAGCACTAAACTGCAAGTACAGGTCTGACCCAGTCATAATCCATGCTGGTGTGAACGACCTGAGATGTACCTCCCTGGACTACATGGAAAGAGACATAGAGGATCCCTCTGATTATGTAGGCCAGGCAGGTATGACCCTGACCTTCGGCAGTATCCTACCTTCACCAAGTATGATGCCACATAAACAGAGACAAGATGATCAGCTGTAGTATTTTGCTTAGACTATGGTGTCATTCTAAGGGGGTCCAATGTCTGTCTGCCTGGGATGACATGCTGGACAGGCCACGGTGATTTGCAAGGACGGCTTGCACCTGTCACCCTGGGCTTCCGATTTCAGATGATGCTCTTGCCACCCCCATTGTGCCTTTTTATGCAAGATTCAGATTCTACACCTACCACCCTAGAACACAGTAAAGGAAAGACACTAAGGGTAATGCTGCTCAATGCCCAAGGTCTCAACCTCAAGCTGCACACACTCTATGCCCTTCTCAGTATGTAGCACATTGATGTCTGTGCTGTGCCTGAAACCTGGTTCACAGCTTCTGACAGCACCATCGGCACTATCGGGTGTTACCTCATATCATGCATTCCGGCACCAGCATCCCGACAACACCAAGAAGGATGGTGGGTGTCCATATTCATCAAGGACACCCTCACCTCATGGTTGGTGGCAACACACGATGCATCAGAGACCATCCAGGTGCCAGTGACCATAGGCAAGACTGCTCTGCAGTTTGTAGCATGTTACATGCCACCCGCTCAAACTCAGGTACCTCACACAGCTATCCTGCAAACACTGAAGGGGATAAATGTATCTCAAAACACCATCCTACTGGGTGATTCCAACTATCCACATATAGACTGGGATCACTAATCATGCCACAACACTCTAACACAAAGGTTCCAAGAGTTCATACACTGAAATGCCATGGAACAACTGGTCCCAATCCCCTCAAGTGGAGGCAACATACTAGAACACATCATCACGAACATGGGGTCACACTGTTCAACACCAGACATATACCCATCATTGGTGAGATCAGATCATGGACTATTCTCAGTGGGAGTCCACATCCCACCCACACCCCAGATGGGAAATGAAACGGTGACGACCTTCTCAAATGCCGACTTCACATTTCTGAGGACTGGTGTGGTCTCTTTCAAGGCCCCCAGGCCAGCAGACACCATTACCCAAGCCACTGTATCACTTAGAAATGCCTTCTACCAGCACCTCCAGGACTGCATGGTTCAGGCAATCCCAAATAATAATGACTCTTTGTACCACAGGCAAGCATCCAGTCTGGTGGACCCTAGCCATAAACAAGCTGTACAACACAAGGAAGGAGCTACTACAAGATAGAGCGTAATCCGTAGGGGGGAAGACACCCCTGCTCATTGTCAGTAAAACACTGGGTTCCCCCATTCAATCATCCAAGGCATGTTTTGAGAGTAAACCCACTCAGGACTCCAGGGATAATCATGAGGCCTTTTTTACCTATGTTTGAAACCTTGGAGGAAACTCCCAGATATGCTCAGACTTAGTTCAGAATAATGTTGATATCACTGCACCTACAGACATTGGCAACATACTGACTGACAGGTTCAGTGCAGATTTCTCCCCTCCCCAACTGGGGGTATGTACACCAGAGGATTGTAGCCCCCCAAACATCTCCACTGCTGGGGTGGGAACTGCTCAATCCAAGGCAGAAAACACTTTATCCATGGGACCAGATGGTGTCCCCAGTTGTGTGCTCCATGAACTCAATGAGTAATTACACCCGCAGTTAGGGCAGCTGTTTAATCTTAGCCTCACCTCAGGATATGTTCCCAAGGAGTGGCATACAGCAATGGTGGACCCACTTCACAAAGGAGGTGCCTCCACCAACCCCAGAAACTACCATCCCATCAGCTTGACAAGCCTGTTCTGCTAAGCTATGGAGAGGATCATAATGGGAATTCTAAATGAAGACATAGGGGACTTGCAGACATTGGATCCAATCCAGTTTGGCTTTGTCAAGGGCAGATCATGCCTTTTAAACTTGGTTGACTTTTTCAAAACACTCACCCAGGCCATTGACGTGGGCAAGGCAGTCCACACAGCCTACCTTGACTTGGCAAAGGCTTTCGACACAATACCCCACTCAGGTATCATTGAAAACATCACCAGCTTAATTGTGAACCCATACATCACAGCATGGGTTGCAAACTGGCTAAGTGACGGAACACACAGGGTCAAAGTTGCTGGTGCCAGTTCACACTCCAGAGCTGTCACAAGTGGTGTCCCACAGGGCTCAGTCCTGGGCCCACATTTGTTCAGTAGTACAAGCAAACACAGGAGGATTATGGCTGACAAAGTTTGAAGATGACTGCAAACTGGGAAGCATAGCTGGAAACCCATCTGACACAGACATCCTTCAGAAGGGTCTCATAGACACAGATAACTGGTGCCACGGCCATGGCCTTACATTAAACACTAAACAATGCATAGCCATACCCTTCAGGAAGAACAAGGTTACCACTACTTCCCATCTAGGTGGCAATCCTCTAAGCACAACGTAGGTTATCAGGGACCTGGGCACCCAGGTTGACAGTGACCTTTTGCTTGACACTCACATTGCCAGGGTAGTTTGGAAGGCCTTCTACATTGGCCACCTCATCATGCAGTGATTCACATCTAGATCAAGGGAGGTCATCGTTCCCTGTACTCATCACACCAATGATTGCATACACTGCCCCATTCAGATTGGATGGGCCCACAAATTCCTCGACAGGAGGTGAAAGGGTCTCAAACATATTTCTTATGCTGCCCGACTGAAGGAATTCCAGCTGTATTCAGTCACTTACTGACTGCTCAGAGGTGATCTGTGCCTGACATACAAGGCTATGTCCAACCCAGACTTTATGAACATGCTTCACCTCAAGACCTCTACATCCATCAGAACTACAAGGGCAGGAGACCTAAACCTCAACACAGATATTAATAGGATGTGCTGGAGGGACAGATTCATCACCCAGAGAGTCCATATGCTGTGGAACAACATCCTGGCACATGTGGGGCTGAGCACCTCACTGGCTTTGTTCAAGTGAGATCTTGACCAATGGATGGGAGATTGCAGGTATACCCCAGGGATAACCTCAGTATCACTGCTTGACAGAGGCACAACAAAATAATGGGCATATTATCCATCAACTTGCAGGGGTGGCAGACGCCACAAAACTCTGGCCTAGGCTTATTAATGCCCTAGGGCAGATAGCCTAGTATGAACCTATGGACATAGGCCTGGGGCAGTTCCTGCTATTAGGACAGTGGTCTGCAGCAGGCTATATAGTAGTAGTCGGTTTTAGCCATTGTTTTTTGACCATGGCTATTCCATGTTGCTTCTTGTTGTGGTACAAACATGGGTGTGTGGTTATCCATGCTATTTATTGCTAGACACCCTCATTTTGTATCTTGTTCCATGTTTTTGCACATGTACATCACTGTATGACGTGCAGCTGTTTCCACAGGGTCATATGCGTGGATATGGATGTTAGTTGGGGTCCTCAGGTGTGCATATTGTACATATTACATTACTTAACACATGGCATTCATGCCTCAGGTGGTGCTGCAGGGCCACCTCTGTCGGATACACATACTACACTCCACTACACTCCCTGTACATTTGGAAGCAGGTTGTGTCATGTTAGGCATCCCTGTTACTGTATTTTTTTATTTTTACATTTGTTGACCGGGCTAGTCTGGCTGGATACATGTCCATTTTCAGCAGAGGCCCGAGGAGAAAAGCTCCACTATAAGCTAAGAAAAATTACAAAAAGATATAAATCTAATTATTCTAAGATATAACTACAATCAGAGAAAATAGAAAACATTGGAGTGAGGATAAAGTCAAGCAAATCAAGTTAAAAATATGCAGATAATAAAATATCACATAATTGTGCAGAAAGTACATACTTAAAAACTAACAGTAAAAGGAATAGAACTAATGAAGTGCAGGGATGAAAGAGTGGAGAAGACACAGGTTAGTCAGGTGTACTACAGGAGCAAAGCCAATGATTTTGGAAGTATTGTTTAATTTTCTGTTTGAAAAGTGGCAAGGATGTAGTCAAAGTTATGTCACAAGGTAAGAGATTCCAAGTTCTACCTATTGTGTTACTGAAAAGGGAATCACCTGCTGTATTGTTTGCCTTTATAGTTTTGTCATGAGTTTACTAGATGAGCGAAGAGAGTTAAGATTGTTGTAAGGGATTAGTAGTTGTGAGAGTATAGGGGTATAGTCAGGTTGGTATAGTATATTGTGGGCAATAGTGAGTTGAGGAATAATAATGTGGTTTTGAACTTCTAGCCAGCCTAGTTGTTTTAGGTTTATACAATGATGGGTCCTAAAGGGGTTACTAGTGGCGAAGCGAGCTATATTGTTATAGCAAGTAGCAAGTTTTTTTAGATTGGTTTTCTTTAGGTTAGTATAAATTGGGGAAGCATATAGGAGGGTAGGTAGAAGGTGAGATTGTGCAATCTTGGTTCTGGTTGTTGGGGTTAGGAAAGGTTTGATACGATATAGGGAACCAATTTTTCTGTTAACTAACCTGATGTTGTTGTTAATGTGCTGGTCAAAAGAGAGATTATTGTCGATGGTTATTCCTAATAGTTTTGTAGTTGGATCAGGAGAGATGATAGTACCATTATTAGAGAGAATGGAGAAATGTAAGGGGGGAGACCGAGTGGTGGGGGTGAAGAGGAGAAGTTTTGTTTTTTTGGCATTTAATAGGAAAACGTCTAGAGAACCAAGTTTCTACAGCATTAAAGGTAGTTTGGGTTAGTGAGATCAGCTCAGTAGAGGAAGGTGCTGAGCAGATGAGGGTAGAATCATCTGCATATTGTATGCAGGTTGCTTGTGGGATAGAAGTCTGAAGATCATTGATAAAAAGGGAGAACAGGAGTGGACCAAGAATGGAGCCCTGAGGAACTCCGATGGAAATGGGTAGTAGTGATGAGATATGGTTATCCCATATTACGGCTTGCTGTCTGTTGTTAAGATAAGAACTAAACCAATTAATGGCGACTTTGTCACAAGAGAGAGATTCAAGAATGTTTAGTAGGAGAGAGTGGTTGACCATGTCGAAAGCTTTGGAGAGATCAATGAAAAGAGCGGAAGAGAGTGTATTGTTGTTTCGATTTTTGTTGATAGTGTCTACAAAGGAAAGAAGGGCAGTTGTGGTACTGTGGTGAGGTCTAAAGCCATGCTGACAGGTTGCAATTATATTGTGAAGAGAGAGGTAGTGAACGAGTTGCTGATGAATACATTTTTCCATGATTTTTGCAAGGGGTGAGAGAAGGGCAATTGGTCTGAAGTTGGAGAGGTCAAGGAGTTACCTCCTTTATGAAGTGGGATTATGTAGGAGACTTTCCAGATGTCAGGGATAGTTCCCTCTTGGATAGTTCTGTTTATAAGTAAGGAAATAGGATACGCAATTTCTTTGGCAGCTTTCTGAAGGAAGAGAGAAGGGAGCTTGTCAGCAGAAGGGGTGCAAGGTTTCAGTTTGAGAATGAGTTTGTAGATGAAAGAAGTAGGTATAGGTTTTAGAGAGAAGTTGTAGGAGGAGTTAGCTATGTTAGATGGAATATTAGGGTCGTTGGTGTTCATTTGTTTTGCTAGGGATTGGATAGTTTCAGAGAAAAAAAGAGTTAAAATCATTAGCAGTCTGGAGAGGGGTTTCAGGGTCAGCGTTAAGGGGGGAAGGAGTTTTTACAGTTCCTGGGGAAAGTAGTCTGTTTACTGATGACCAGAATTGTTTGGCATTGTTATGATGGGTTTCTTGAAGTTTACATTAGAAATGTTTCTTGTCAGAGATTATTGATTTCTTAGCCTGATTTCTGAGCTGGCGGTAATGTACTAAATCAGGGTTTTGTTTAAGGCTTCTCCATTTTGTCCATGCTTTGTTTCTAATAAGAATAAGTTTCTTAGTGTTGTTGGTAAGCCATGGGGCTGTTTTGGTCTTTACTCTAATAGAACGTTCTGGAGCATGTCTATTCAGTATGGATAAGAAGGTAGAGTTAAAGACTGAGACTGCCTCCTGTAGGGGGAGAGATTTTAAGCAATTCCAATTACATGCTCTCAGTTCAGCTTGAAAATGTTCTAAGTTAAAATGTTTGGTAGAACGAATTAGCCTTGTATTTGGAAGGTTTGTACATTCTGACTTTTGTCTGGTAATGTAGGTTAGGGAGTGGTCGCTGATATCATCTGGCATAGTACCTATTTTATACTTTTTGTTGTCTTTATTTGTGAGTATCCAGTCTAAGGTGCTCTCTTTCTTATTGGGCTTATTGACTCTTGTGGTTGAGGTAATATTTTGGGAAAAACCATGCAGGTTAATATGAGATGAGGGATTATCAGCATTGATTGTGTTCCAATCAATGTTAACATCGCCTAGAATTATGGTTTCTTGGGGATAGGTAGAAGAAACCCAACTAAGAAAGTCTTCTAATATTGGAATGTTATTACCTGGGGGAAGATACAAGCAAATAATGTAAATTGCTTTTTTGGCATTAAGTTGTAGTTTAGTAATGATGACTTCTATTTTGCTATCTTGGTTTGGATATGTTGGTTGAGTAGAGATGTTAAGTTGATTTTTGTACAGTATTGCTACTCCCCCACCCTTACGTTTTAAGCGGTCTTGTCTTACTATGTTATAACCTTGGGGTATTATCTCTGAGTCCTTTGTGCCTGGGTTTAGCCAGGTTTCAGACAGGCAGAGAATATCAAAGGAGTGGATATCTAAGAGGGCATGGATGAAGGGTATTTTCTTATTTATGCTTTGAATATTAAGGTGTCCTATGAGGAAGTTATTATTGAGGTTTGGTGAACAGTTCTGAGGTGGAGGGGAGAAAGGGCCAGGGTTGGGGTGGATGTCACCATCTTGTAGTGTTGGATTAGCTGGTTTAGTGGAATATTTGCTATTTAGAAGTGTTAGAGGTTTTATTTTTTTGTCTGAATGTCGTAGGTAGGTAAGGTGATGTAATCTATGGAATTTAGATAGATGATAGCTTGGGGTGGACGTAATATTGGAGTATGATGTGAAAGTGAGTATAGTAGAAGTGTGTTTATGTGAGGAGTTCTGAAAGTTGTTAAGTGAGATTTCAAAGAGAGTGAGATGGTAAGTTGAGAGAAGGGTGATTAAGAGTAAGAATGAGAGTGTAGACATAGTTGGTGTGAAGGGAGTCATTATTATGTAGTCTGAGAGGAGAGGAGGAAAGAGGACTTGTTCAGGGAGAGAGACTGAGTGTGTTGAACAAGAGGGGGAGAGTAAGACTGTTTAAGAGTAAAGGAGGGTAAGTATTGGGTTCTGAAAGGAGTAAGGAATGATTTGAGAAGTGAGGACTGAGGAGGGATAGGGAGAGAAGTAAGGGAAAAGGAGATAGGTAATATGAGACTTAAGGTAATAGGGTAAAGAAAGGGAAAGGGGGAGTGGAAAGTGTGTGTTAAGGTTTGGTAGTGATTAGGCGGGAAGGAGAGGGATAGGATGGGAGGCAATAGGGGTGTGGCTTTAGAGGTATAAGAGTAGGACCCCTGGGGGTGGGTGGGAAATTGGGGGTAGGGAGGGGAGCGGAGTGAGCCCGCAGGGCGAACGGAGCGGGTCACAGCCACTAAGGAGAGATGAGGAAGGAGACAATCAGCTAAAATAGGTAAGGAAAGTGAGATAAAAATGAAGACCAGTAGAAGGGGTAGGAAAGAGGCCAGAGAGCACCAGAGATAAAAAATGAGTGGTAAGAGGAGGTTAGCGAAGAGACATACAGTGGGAGCAGAATAGAAGAGGGTAAAATGTAGCAGAAAGGGAGGTTACTGAGGTACAAAAGTAAAGCTAAGAGAGAGTTTGGTGGATAGTATGGTAAAGGCAGAGGTTAACAGAAGGAATGGAAAGGTTGAGGTGGAGGTTAGAGGGAGGAAAAGAAAAATATCCAGATCCAAGCTATATCGCCTGACAAGGGCTGGTTAGAGCTAAAGAGTGCAGGAGGAAGGGAGCCAATGTGGGAGTGGAACACCTGCAGTTTAGAGTAAGTAAGCAGGAGGGAGAGGGGGGCAAAGTAAGTAGGACAGTAGAGATGTAGAGGGAGTTAAAAATGATTCTAGGAGAGAACAGATTACGCTAGGAGAGGGAGGGCTAAGAAGGGAGGTACTGGCTGCTGGAGACTAAGGCACAGGCATTTTAAAGCAACTCTGAAGGAATACCTGGTTGGAGCCCAGTTAAAAGAGCAATACAGAGCCCAAACCTACTTTGTATTCAGAGGATCAGAGTCAGGTTCTTAGAGGTATGAGGCAAGCAAAGTCACATTTAGTGAGGGCAGCCCAAGGTCGATGGTCACCAGTTGGGAGTAAGGCAGGACAGTAGTCTGAAGAGCAAGTAACTGTATGGGAGAAGGTAGGCAGGAGGAGAGAAAGAAATAAGAACAAGGTTAGCACATGTATGTGTATCAAATAATTCACATTGTTCAACAGTGAATGTATAGTAATAATAACATCTATGCTAGCTACAACAATTTTCACATGAAAAAACCTGGTCACATCTAGATATTCAACAAGCTAACGTGCAGCAAATTCAGGAGTCAGCAGTGTGTACAAATCGTTTTCATGAGGCAGAAGAAATAAAATAGGAGAGACTACACAGTAACAACTAAGCTAGCTACACATTATTTACATTGAAAAACTTGCTCGCATCTTAGATCTTCATCAGCAGCAAATTCAGGAATCAGCAGTGTGTACAAATTTATTCCATGAGACAGTAGAAATAAATTAGGAGAGACTACACAATTATTAACAGAATGACAGTGATTGTGCAGGTGATAAGATACGAGCAGAAATGTCCGGGGAGGGCAAAGGAGAAGTAAATGTCAGGACTTATCTGTAGCGCTGAGAGCGCGAGGTCTGTAGAAGGCGTTTTTAGGATAGGAAGGGCAAGCGCCGTATAATTACTGTAGCGCTGAAAGCGCGCTAACAGTAGAAAACATATTAGGGAAAATAAGTAGGTGTAGTGGGTAAAGGGGCATACGCCGTGAAATCCACTGTGTCGCTAAAAGCGCGAATACAGTAAAAGGCGTTTGAACAGCAAAAGGGTTTAAGAAATGTATGCTAGGTAGAAAGACAGTTGGTACAGCGCGATAACAGAAAAAAGATGTTAGGGAAAAGAAGCAAGTATAGAGAGTAAAGGGGCACACGCCGTATAATTACTGTAGCGCTGAAAGCGCACTAACAGTAGAAAACATATTAGGGAAATTAAGTAGGTGTAGTGGGTAAAGGGGCAGACGCCGTGAAATCCACTGTGTCGCTAAAAGCGCGAATACTGTAAAAGGCGTTTGAACAGCAAAATGGTTTAGGAAATGTATGCTAGGTAGAAAGACAGTTGGTACAGCGCGATAACAGAAAAAACATAGTAGGGAAAAGAAGCAAGTGTAGAGAGTAAAGGGGCAGACGCCGAGTATTCTACTGTATTGCTAAAAACGCACAATACAGTAAGAGGTGTTTGGACTGCCAAAATGGTTCAGGAATAGTTTGCTAGTCTGAAATAGGGTAATGTAGCAGTAACATAGCACAGGTTCCGTTTAGGTTTGGGACTGTGGGGAAACGCCAGCTGAGCACGTGGGGAATCCCGACGTAAGTGGCGCAGTTAAGCAGTAAAGCCGCTAACAGACTCTAGCAACAACAAAAAACAGTCCGGCCTGAAAAGGTCTAACAGCACAATCATCAAATACACTAGTCCCTACAGTTCATGCGGTGTTTGTTCAACAGAGGTGCTGTATCACTAAATAACAGGCTCAGCACAGGAGTCACCCTAGATAGCAGGTGACAGACAGAGGTAAAAAAATAAGAAAATAGCTTGTACAACCTCGCAAAAGAACAATAAGGTAGCTACGAACAACTTGGTGGTTATTACAGTGTGTCTTATCAGGAGAATAATTAACAATAGTAGCACCAAAAGACAGTCCGAATATAAATACGAACCTATAGCATATTAAGACAAAAACATCAGCGCACCAATAACATGTTTCAATCACAAAAAGCAAGTTCTTGACAGAAAATAATATCTTAGGTACAGGCTGGATACTCCGAGTAGGTGAACCTACCAGAGAAGCACGCCAGGGCAGGAGCTACAGCAGCCAGGGTTCTAGTCAGGTTGAGGGTAAGAAAAGAAATGATGGAGGTGCAGGAGGGGGTATAAGTAAACTCCCTAAGGAGGCGGGGCAGGACGGGGGACGGAAAGAGAGTAGTCAGGAGAGGGTAGGCGGGGTTAAGGAGGGTAGGGGGAGAAAAAAGAAAACCAAGAACAACAGCCACTAAGGAGAGATGAGGAAGGAGACAATCAGCTAAAATAGGTAAGGAAAGTGAGATAAAAATGAAGACCAGTAGAAGGGGTAGGAAAGAGGCCAGAGCACCAGAGATAAAAAATGAGTGGTAAGAGGAGGTTAGCGAAGAGACATACAGTGGGAGCAGAATAGAAGAGGGTAAAATGTAGCAGAAAGGGAGGTTACTGAGGTACAAAAGTAAAGCTAAGAGAGAGTTTGGTGGATAGTATGGTAAAGGCAGAGGTTAACAGAAGGAATGGAAAGGTTGAGGTGGAGGTTAGAGGGAGGAAAAGAAAAATATCCAGATCCAAGCTATATCGCCTGACAAGGGCTGGTTAGAGCTAAAGAGTGCAGGAGGAAGGGAGCCAATGTGGGAGTGGAACACCTGCAGTTTAGAGTAAGTAAGCAGGAGGGAGTGCAGGGCAAAGTAAGTAGGACAGTAGAGATGTAGAGGGAGTTAAAAATGATTCTAGGAGAGAACAGATTACGCTAGGAGAGGGAGGGCTAAGAAGGGAGGTACTGGCTGCTGGAGACTAAGGCACAGGCATTTTAAAGCAACTCTGAAGGAATACCTGGTTGGAGCCCAGTTAAAAGAGCAATACAGAGCCCAAACCTACTTTGTATTCAGAGGATCAGAGTCAGGTTCTTAGAGGTATGAGGCAAGCAAAGTCACATTTAGTGAGGGCAGCCCAAGGTCGATGGTCACCAGTTGGGAGTAAGGCAGGACAGTAGTCTGAAGAGCAAGTAATTTGTATTCAGAGGATCAGAGTCAGGTTCTTAGAGGTATGAGGCAAGCAAAGTCACATTTAGTGAGGGCAGCCCAAGGTCGATGGTCACCAGTTGGGAGTAAGGCAGGACAGTAGTCTGAAGAGCAAGTAACAGAGAAGCACGCCAGGGCAGGAGCTACAGCAGCCAGGGTTCTAGTCAGGTTGAGGGTAAGAAAAGAGTATGAGTATGAGTATGAGTGAGTCAGAGCGGGTATCAGTCCCAGTGTTCCTACTGACCAAGCGTATGTGCTATGCGTTGCCTCTTTGCCAAGGCCAGGGCATACTGGGCACGCCTCCTTCTGCCTACTGGGACAAGGTCAGGTTGTTCCTCCTCCGAGTCAACCCCTGCCTGTGGTGGCCTTGGCAATGGTGGGGGGATGTTTGGCCCAGCCCTGTGCTGGTCCTGCTGCAGCTGTTTCCGCAGGATCATATTATGTAGCATAGCACATATCATGATCATTTGGGTACATGTAGTTGGTGTGTACTGCAAAGCTCCACCAGATGTGTCCAGACACCGGAACCGTGACTTGAGCAGCCCAAACACACGCTCTATGATATTACGTGTTTGTGCGTGTGCCTCATTATGGCGTTCCTGTTCAGGTGTGTGTGCATTTCTGATGGGTGTCATCAGCCACGGCTCAAGTGCATAACCTGCATCCCCACTAGGTGTCCGTGTGGGAAGTCCCCATTGGCAAATGATTGGTACAGCTGCGCCAGATGCCAGATGTGGGAATCGTGGTAGCTCCCAGGGCAGCCAGCACACACATTCATTATTATGCCCTGGGCATCACACACGACCTGGCAGTTGATGGAGGGGTATCCCTTGCGGTTAATGTAGACTCCACCCCGCTCACTGGCTGGTGCTTTGATGCGTATGCGTGCAGTCTATTGCACCCAGCACCTCAGGGTATCCCGCTATTTGCTGGAAGAGACGATATTGCTGGCCACAACCTCACGGTCATTAGGGACATATATATGATCACTGACATGTGGTGACATGGCATCCAGGAACTGGTGCAGTACCCTGGAGGCTGATGCCTGTGATATCCCCATCATATCACCAGTTGGTCTCTGGAAGGTACCTGTTGCTAGTATTCTTAGGCCAACACATACCTTGGTTTCCACTGGGATGGGTTCCCTCTGTTGGTTCTGTGTGTGAGGTGTGGCCTGCACAGCTCAACAATCTGCTGCAGGAGCTCTCTGTCCACTCTATAGCTCTACTATCTCCAGCTCATGTAACCCATGGTAGGTGACCCTGGGCCTGTATACTCTTCTCCTTCTCCTCACTCTGGGTTGTCTGTCAGCATCTGCATTGTCACCACCCTCAGCAATTCGCCTATGCCTGATTATAATAGCCATGGCAGCCCCTAGCATTTCTGCTCTGAGTTCAGCTTTATTTCAGTTTTCAATTCTGATAGCTTAGTTTCTGGCAGTATCTCTTGTGAGAAACAGCCTTCACTGCTCTTTGTTGTGTTTTAAGTGCTGGGCTGGGCTTCTAGTCTACCTGTGTAATTGCCTGCTTGTAATTGTTTCCACCAATTAACTCCGGCAGTATTCCCTGGCAGTTTCCCTGTATTTTGGTTGTTTCCTGTTTCCTCTCTGTTTCCTGAGGGGGAGCAATGTGCACACCAGCTTAAACACGCTCACAGTCACTTAAACGCGCGCACACATCCCTAGACAGTGTTACACGCACGCACACATCCTTACACGGTGTTAGCTAGGCTGATTCATGCTAAAACGCGCGCACACTGCCTTACATACGTGCACGCCCGCGCAAACCATTGTAAACAGTTTGCAACACGCTCCCACATGTTAAACCTGCCTTACACGCGCGCATGCACGTACATCAAGAAACTTTGAGTGTAGGGATAGCGTATACCCTCAATTTCTTGACTTTCCTAGTGTTCTGTTGGGACACACCTCACTCCCTGATGTCTGTCTGTCATCTGTTACCTTACAGTGCCCTCCAATCTGGTACATTTCTTTCTATCCTTCCCCTCCGTGATGTCACCTACCTCTTACTCTGTTCCTCCCCCTTCTCTAACTCTTACACTACTCAGAAAGTGCTCATTACCTATGTGGCAGTGTGATTCAGTATTGTAACCCTCATTTACATAGGATTGCCTAGTAATACTTAGTTACATATCTTACACGGAGCTTCCCCCCCTTGACAACCACTAAACGGAGGCCATATTGTTTTTAGTCTGCAAGTCCCTCCATTGACATTCCATGTAATACATAAATCCCACAATTGTGGGCTTATAAGCTTCGGTTTTCAGTTTTAGGTAGCGCACCCGCTTATGCTGGGTGCGCTGCAGTTAAACACAAAAATCCCGTGGAAAAAAAAAAAAGTTAAATAACTTATTTTTACAACACTTTTTCATGCCAATGGCCACATATTTGGCCATTGGCATGCTTAATGACACATATGCACCCTTTATTTGGAGCTGACATAGCTCCGTTTTTGATTTTGCAGAAATGTACTCAGTTGTCAGCTGAGTACATTTCTGCAGCTAACACGTCTGTTACACGGACTGGTTTCTGCTTCGTGGATCGCTCAAATACCTCATTTGCATATCTTGGAGCTGCAAATGAGGTATTGAGCATTTCCACGCCCAGTCCGTGTAAGAGACGTGTTAGCTGTCTCTTACACGGAGGTTTGGGCTGTACCTGAATCGGGAGGCTTACACGGAGGCTTACACTACTCTTGAACTCCGTGTAAGCCTTCCTGAATCTGGCAGATCGACTTTTATTGACTTAGAGGAAGCCTCTTCATTTATTAAAAATAATAATGTGATTACTTTACCAGAAGATATGGATTGGATGTCACCTTCTCTCAAGAGAACAAAAGAAACAAATGTCTGGACAGATGTCAAAAAGAAGAAGCAAAAGACTGATACTGTTACAGCCAAATCTCTCAAAGCATCTACTATGATATTAATTGTTTTAACATTACTTTAAAGGACAAATTTTACTGCTTGGAATTTTAAAACAAAGGTAACTAACTACTGGAACCTTTAACACTATTTTTTGAAAATAGATGACACACGAGAATTTTCACATTACCTCAGGTATGTAAAACAGGGTACTTTTCTTTCACAAAGGAGGGTTATATAGCACATAATATATACATTGTTAATCAACACACACAGTATGTGTGTGTTTTTTTTCTCTTCTTTTTTCTCTATTTATTTTTATCTGCATCGTCTCCCTTTCTATATTTTTTCCTATTTACTATACTAATATAGTCTGTATATATTTAATAACCCACTACCTATACAAAGATAAATAGTCTAAAGTAATCTAGTTATAGGGTAGACTAATAGGAAAAGTGGAGTCAATTAGATTATTGGGTTATGGGACATGTTCGCAATTAAAAACGGAGGGTAATGCTACTCAATGCTAGAAGTCTAAATCTCAAAATGCACTCACTCCAGGTACTCCTTAAAATGCAGAACATCAATATCTGTGCGGTGACTGAGACCTGGTTCAAGGCTCCAGAGAGCATCCCTGCACTACCAGGCTATAACTTATACCACACTTTTCGGCCATGTAACCCAGACTGAAACAACAAAGGCGGAGGTGTGTCCATATTCATTAAGGATATTCACACCTCCAGGCTAGTTGCTCAGCATAATGCATCCAAGGTTATCCAAGTGCAACAAACTCTGGGCAAAACTGCAATCCAAACTGTAGCTTGCAACAGATCCCCCACCATGCCCCAGGATTCCCATTCCTCTTTTCTTGATGTACTGGAAAATATTAGGGTTCAACCAAACACCCTAATAATGGACGACTTCAACTACCCCACTATTAACTGGGAAAACTACTCGTGCACCAACACCTAAGCTCAATGCTTTCTGGAATTCATAAACTCCAATGCCCTGGATCAACTTTATCCACACCCCCACTAGGGGCAACAATATCCTAGACCTAGTCATTACCAACATGAGTGACCGGTGTTCCACACCTGAAGTCAACTCCTCGTTGGTCCGATCCGACCACAAGCTAATCACCTTTGATAGCCACATCCCACCCCCACCCCCCAATAAGGAAACCATGGTAAAAAATTTCTCCAAAGCCAACTTCATTCTTCTTAAGACAGAAGTGGCGAACTTCATGACACCCATGCAGATGGACAATACAGTTACGACTGCTGAATCCTACACAAATGCACTCTAGAAGCACTTACACGAGTGCATGGATCATGCTATCCCAAACAGAACCAAGACACTATCCTCCAAAAAAAGAAAGCCAATCTGGTGGTCTCCTGCCATAAACAAACTGTACAACAGAAGGAAGAAACTGTTGCAAAAGAGAGTAAATTCGCATGAGTGGAGGAGCTCCCTGGTCAGCCTCAGTAAGAAGCTGAGATCCCTTATAAGATCCTCCAAAGCTAGCTACGAAAACAAAATTGCCACTAATTCTAAGGACAACCACAAAGCATTCTATAACTATGTCAAGAATCTCGATGGCAACACCCAGATCTGCTCAGAGTTACAGCACAATGGCATGAAAATTACAGAACCAACTGATATTGCCAACATCCTGGCAGATAGGTTCAGTGCTAACTTTACCCCCCCTCCCCCCAAAGGGCCCATATCTATACAGGAAGAATGCAGAGTCCCTGTAATCACAACTACGCAGATAAAAGTTAGACTCTCTAAAGCCAAAAACACAGCATCCAATGGACCGGACAACATCCCAGGCTGCATTTTACACAAACTGGCTCCCCGCTTAAGCACCATGTTCAATAATAGCCTCACATCAGGCTTTGTGCCCACTGAATGGTGCATAGCAACAGTTAACCCACTCCACAAAGGAGGAGCCAACACTGATCCCGGGAACTATTGACATATTAGCCTGATGAGCCTGATCTGCAAGGCCATGGAATGTATCATCAGGGAACTCATAAACAAAGACAATAGTAACCTTCAAACTCTGGAACCCACCCAGTTCGGGTTTGTGAAAGGCAGATCATGCCTCCTGAACCTGATCGACTTTTTTGAGGTAGTCACCAAAGCCATAGATGAGGGTGGTTCACACAGTCTATCTTGACCTCGCCAAGGCTTTCAACACCTTTCAACACCATCCCCCATTCTGGAATTATAGCTAAACTCACTAAACTAGGTATAAATCCCTACGTCACAAGATGGGTTGCCAACTGGCTCACTGACAGAACCCACACTGTAAAAGTTGTGGACGCCAAATCTGACCTCAAACCAGTGACAAGTGGAGTACCACAGGGTTCAGTCCTGGGTCCTCTCCTGTTTGGTATCTACTTCTCTGAAGTGCAGGCTAACACAGAAGGCCTCTGGCTAATGAAGTTCGTAGATGACTGCAAACTAGGAGCCATAGTCATGTCCCCAAATGATGTGGACACCCTACAGAAGGGCCTCGCTGAGACAGATGCCTGTTGTCAGAGCCATGACCTCAAGCTCAATGCCAAAAATTGCAGTGTCATCCCCTTTGGTAAAAACTATTTACCCATGAACTACCACATAGGCAGCAATCTACTTAACACCGAATGTGTGATAGGAGACCTTGGGACCCAGGTGGACAGTAGGCTCACCTTTGATAGTCACATTGCCACAGTAGTCAGGAAGTCCTTCTACATGGCACACCTCATCATAAAAGGGTTCTCATATAGGAAAAAAGAGGTCATTGTTCCCCTCTACTCGACACTCAGACCCATTATAGAGTACAATGCCCCATTTGGAATGTACCTCGCAAGACATCTGCAGCAGCTGGGAAGGCCAAAGAAGTACCTCACAAAGAGGATTACAGGCCTCAAACAAATGCCCTACACTGACCATCTCAAAAAACCCCAGCTTTACTCCATAGCACATCGCCTACTCCGAGGTGATCTCTGCCTAACATATAAAGCTATGTCAAACCCAGAATTGTTGGACATGCTACACCTAAAGAAATTCGAATCCCTCCGAGCTACACGCTCTAGGGACCTAAACCCTGTCACCACAATAAACAGGACATGCTGGAGGGATAGATTCCTGTCCCAGAGACTTCCCATACTCTGGAACAGGCTACCCATATATGTCAAGCAAAGTTCTTCATTAGCACTCTTCAAGAAAAATCTTGATGAGTGGATGGGAAATAGAAAATACACCCCGGGGATCACTTCTGTGTCTCTGCTCGACAATGCCACAGGAAAATAACTTTCTTGGGTGGCATAAGCCAGGGAACCATGTTGGCTACGCTTACGTAGGCCCTTGGGCCAAAAGCCTAGTACCTACCTATGAACTCTGAAATGTTTTGTTTATATACATATGTCATTTGAATTATTTCCTTTTAGTATTAACAAAATATATAAAAGGAGGGAAAAATGTACTCTTGGTTGAGAGAAGTGAAGCTTTTTTTACATTCTATTCGCCTCGCAAACTATTTCATTTTTTTTTTTTTTTTTTTTAACATTCACTGCTTAGGAACCACTATATTTGCATTGCCATGGCAACAGAAAACAATTGCAGCAGTTTCTATGGGCATTGTGAATCTGCGAAGTGCATTTAGCCTCGCAGATAACAAATAAAAAAGTAATGTTGTTTAGTTATTAAACTGAAATATAACCTAAGAAAAGGTAAATTAAATATCATAACAGGACAACTTCTAAATACTTTATGAACTACCCACATTGGATTACACATACTTGGAAACTCAACTGAAATGTCCCCAAACTACATGTGCACTTAAATGAAGCTGCCTGATTAAAAAGTATTACTCAGTTTAACATGCTGACTCCATAAACTGCTCTATAAAGGTTACATTTTATATGTTACTTGAAACTGACAGTCTCTAGAGCACATGAAAAGATACATATTACTGTTTGCAACATGTTATCTTTGCAGTAACCTTACACTCTATGTACAAACTCATTTGGCAACTGATAAGCTATTCATGTAAAATATCAGTTTAAATATTAACTGTGCCCTTGAAATGCTGTTGCCATTTTGACAAAATATAATCTGAACTGAAAAATGAATGATTTGAAAGAAGTGAAGTACTCGACAGATTTCAAAATACAGTTCTTGACACTACAGTATAAGTAGAAATGTATACATACAAGGAAGAAATTAAATGGTTTAGTCTTCTAGTTAAAATAGCTTACTGTTAACATTTTGCTTTATCAGAAAGATTAAAGAGCTAGGAAATTACTATTATTTTGTCTTTATAATGTTTACTAGAGATGTTCCGACACTGCTTTGTTTAATGGATTGCAAGCCATGTTTATGACGGACTACTGAATGTTATATTTGTTACCTATGTTTGCTGAATTACTCAAAACAATCAGCCCTGTTTCTATAGTGTCTAAAACCCTTGCCTGATTGTTTCTTAAACTCCTACATCCTTAGGCTGGGCTTGCCCCACTCCAGGAGTGGCCATACTACCCCTGCAACACACGTGTTGCACTCTCCCCCACTCCTTACCTAACAGGAATCTATAAGTAAATGCCCACTACTGTGGCACCATTTTTAAATCTCCTTTCCTCAGTATGGACATCTCCCCAGTCCCATGTGGCGTGTGCCTGTCAGTAAGTGCTTCAGATTACTGCTGTGGTGTAGCTTTAATGTAAGCGATAGATACGGAACTATTTTGGTCAACATGTGCAGAACTGCCTAACCATACTTGTGTTGCTCTTAAGACTGCCAATACTAGCTAAAACTTGCTTTAATGTTGACTAAAATACTGTATTGATAGTATCTCTGTCAATTATGTAGCATTGTTCTGTCTGTATATTGTGTGGTTGATATCTGCTTTTAAAAGTTGTAATCAGGACAGTACATAGTGAATTGTTTAATAATTAGGAGGTCTGCATCTCCTACAGAGCTGCTCACGTGCATGAAATATACATCAGAAGTGATATACTGTGATGTTAGTAATTGTTGTGTAAGCTAAAGTTTGCATAAGAGCTAGCCTTGCTCATCTGCTCTGAATCTTTACCCTCTTCCTCCATATCCTCCCATTATTTTCTCCATACTAGCTGTAAGTTTTCATACTGCTAGCCTACTGCTTGATGATGGTCATTTACAGTCCTGCTCTCCTATTTTCTCTACACTCTCAGCTTACTCTTCCATCTACTGCTCACATCCAGCTATTCTCAAGTCTTCCTATGTCTTTCTAATCACCCTACCTGTAGCTTGTACTTACTTCTTTTCCCTTACAGTCCAAACACCCTCCTGCAAAACAGGGCAGCCTATTCCTTGTCTGCTCCTACCCAGTGTCTCGGACACCTACATGTTCTGGAAATCAACGTCTCCTACTCTGCTGACTAAAGGACATACACCTCTCAAGAATTATAGTGTAGGTGATTGCCTATGGTTTATTACTGTTTATTCTACCTTTTGTAATACTTTCTGGCTGCACACACGCCCAGACAGGCAGTATTTCCTGGCCGTGTTATTGCTCATCTACTCTGGGCGAATTAACCTGACTTGAGGTGTTTCTCTCTTTGGCCACTAGATGGCAGTCTATCATTGTTAATTATAAGCTTCCACTGTTCATACCCTTAAGCCAGATACCTAGCTAGGAAAACGGGCTGAAAACAAAGGTTACAGCTTTTTATTTTTACCTAGCCGTTGATACCCCAAGCAGACCTGAATAAAAACTCTGAAAGGCAGGCCTGTATAAAAAGTCTAACAAACTAAAAGTGTAAGAAACGGTCCTGCAACTCAAAACAATCAGCGCTGTTTCTATAGTGTCTAAAACCCTTGCCTGACTGTTTCTTAAACTCCTACCTCCTTAGGCTGGGCTTAATAAATTAATAATGACCAAACTGGATTTATATATAACAGGCACACACGACAATATTAAAAGGATACTTACTCATATAGATTATGTGAATAATGAAGATAGAGAAACATTTGTAATCGGATTAGACATAGAAAAAGTCTTTGATTCCCTCAACTGGGAATATCTATTTAAAACTTTAGAATTATTTGAATTTCCTCCTCCCTTCATTTTACTACTAAAAAACATATATATTAACAACCTAGCCTACATTAAATTAGGTCCTTTCACCTCAGAATCTATCCATATATCTGTGCCTGACATATAAAGCCATGTCCAACCCGGAATTAATGGACATGCTGCACCTCAGAAAATCCAAATCCCATCGAGCTACGCGCTTGAGAGACTTGAACCTCAGCACTGAAATAAATAGGACATGCTGGAGGGACAGATTCATAACCCAGAGGCTCCCTTCACTCTGGAATAAAATCCCAGTCCAGGTTAGGCAGAGTCCCTCATTGACTCTCTTCAAGAGGAATCTTGATGAGTGGATGGGAGATCGTAGGTTTACCCCGGGTATCACTTCTGTGTCACTGTTAGACAGAGGCACAGTATACTAACCTCGAAAAAGGGCATAGCAAAATTAATTTAAAATGGGTGGCGGAAGCCAAACACACTCTGGCTAGGCTTATAAATGTCCTAGGGCAGATAGCCTAGTATGAACCTATGAACCTATATAACGAAAGGTGCTAAACAAGGGTGCCCCCATCACCTATTCTACTTGCTTAGGCTACAGAAATACTTGCAGAAATAATACATAATAATCCAAGAATAAAAGGAATAGAAGTCTATGAGCAGTACATCTCTAAAATAATGCTTTTTGCTGAGGATATTTTATTAACCCTATCAAACTCAGTCTAGAGTGTCATTATGGTAATAGGTTCATGGATTAGTACTAAGCTAACTGCCCTTGCAAGACATTTTAAGCTTAGCCAATTATCCCTTGTGAGACTCAAACCCTGAACCTTGTGCTTGCAAGACAAGCACCTTAACCATTAGGCCACCCTCCCAACACTGAAGAGCTAGAAGAAGTAATGGAGAAATTCTATAAGATCTCAGGTCTTACTGCCAGAAATACTATATGTAGCATTAGCAATACAATTAGTTCCTGAAAGATGCATTCTTAAAAAAATAAACTCATGTTTAATAAAATTTTTACGGTATCCCAAAAAGAATAGAATAGCTCTAAGACATCACATTAGACCCTGGAAACGAGGAGGATTGAACTTCCCAGAAATTAAAACATATATAAAAACATATTTGCTTAAAACTACAACAGATTGGATAAACCCAAATTACTTTGCCAACTGAAAAGAATTAACAATGGTTATATTAACAAATGAATTTAATCTATTAAAAAAATCTTAATACAAGACAAATCTAACAAATCTTGGTGCATGCTATGCATTAGTATACAGTATAATATAACAAAACCTTCTAAAACATTTCTGATTAATCATTACATTAATTCTTTTAGAAAACTTATCAATGCAAACATAGATCTAAAACTTTGGTTGACCTTTTAGCCCCGTTTACCATCACTAAGAATTTTCCTCACAAAATGGATTCTTATGCTGGTTTCAATGTGTAAAAATGTAAATGTTTTAGATATACATATGATAAAAACTACTTACAATATTCCAACACAGGAATGGTTCATGGGTTCATAGGTTTATACTAGGCTATCTGCCCTAAGGCATTTATAAGCCTAGCCCAAATTTTTGTGGCTTACGCCACCCCTTATATGAAAAAATACTGTGCCCATTAGTTTGTTGTGCCTCTGTCCAGCAGTGACACAGAGATGATTCCCGGGATAAACCTACGATCTCCCATCCACAGGTCAAGATTTCTCTTGAACAGAGCCAGTGAGGTGCTCTGCCTCACATGGACCGGGATTTTATTCCACAGCATAGGGAGTCTCTGAGTGATAAATCTATCCCTCCAGCACGTCCTATTTATATCCGTGCTAAGGTTTAAGTCGCTTGCTCTAGTGGTTTTGGTGGATTTGGATTTTTTGAGGTGGAGCATGTCCATTAATTCCGGGTTGGACATGGCCTTGTATGTCAGGCACATGTCACCTCTGAGCAGATGGTATGCAACTGAATAGAGCTGGAGTTTCTTCAATCTGGCAGCATATGACAGATTTTGGAGTCCCTTTATCCTTTTGGTGAGGAACTTTTGGGGTCTCTCCAATTGCTGCAGATATCGGGTGAGATACATCCCGAATGGGGCACTGTACTCGATCATTGGTCTGATAACTGAAGAGTACAGGGGAACAATGACCTCACTAGATCTGGATGTGAATCCCTTCATGATCAGGTGGGCAATGTAGAAGGTCTTTCTAACCACTTTAGCAACGTGAGTGTCAAAAGAAAGGCCACTATCAACCTGGGTCCCCAGGTCCCTGATAACATCTTCTGTGCTTAGTGGATTGCCACCTATATGGTAGCTTGGGGTTACCTTGTTTTTCCCGAAGGGTATGACTATACATTTTTTGGCGTTTAACTTCAGGCCATGGCTCTGGCACCAGCTATCTGTTTCCGTGAGTCCCTTCTGAAGGATATCCGTGTCCGATGCACTTTCCACTATGGCGCCCAGTTTGCAGTCGTCTGCAAACTTTGTCAGCCAAAGTCCTCCCATGTTGGCCTGTACTTCTGAGAAGTAGATGCCGAACAATAGGGGGCCAAGGACCGAGCCCTGTGGGACACCACTTGTGACCGGCTTGGAGTCTGACATAGCGCCAGCAACTCTAACCCTGTGGGTTCTGTCTTTAAGCCAGTTTGCAACCCATCTTGTGACATATGGGTTTACATTTAAGCTTGTAAGTTTTTCTACAATACCCGAGTGGGGTATTGTGTCGAAAGCCTTTGCAAGGTCAAGGTAGGCTGTATGGACTGCCTTTCCCTCATCAATGGCCTTGGTGACTGTTTCGAAGAAGTCGACCAAGTTCAAAAGGCATGATCTGCCCTTGACGAAGCCAAACTGGGTCAGGTCCAATGTCTGCAAGTCCCCTATATCTTTGTTTATGAGCTCCATTATGATCCTCTCCATAGCTTTGCAGACTAGACTTGTTAAGCTTATGGGGCGGTAATTACCAGGGTCCGTAGAGGCACTGCCTTTGTGGAGTGGGACCACAGTTGCTGTACGCCACTCCTTGGGCACGTATCCTGTGGTAAGGCTGAGATTAAACAGCTGCCTTATGTGCGGGTTTAATTCCTCATTTAGCTCATGTAGCACACAGCCGGGGACACCATCCGGTCCCATTGATGCTGTGTTTTTAGCTTTAGAGAGAGCAGCTTTCACCTGCGCAATTGAGATGTCTGGGAGGCTACACTCCGCTGGGATGGGTGAAGTTTGCACTGAACCTGTCTGCCAGTATGTTGGCAATGTCTGTGGGTTCAGTGATTTTTGTATCATTTTGGACTAATTCTGAGCATATCTGGGAGTTTCCACCCAGGTTCCTAACATAGCTGAAAAAGGCCTTATGATTGTCCTTTGAATCCATGGCAATTTTTCTCTCAAAATTGGCCTTAGTTGATTTTATGAGTGCTCGTATTTTTTTACTAATAATGATCAGGGGTGACTTCCCTTTTATGGATTTTGTTCTATCATGTAATAGCTTTCTCCTCTTATTGTAAAGTTTGTTAATGGCTGGGGTCCACCAGACTGGACGTTTGCCCTTTGTGGAAAGAGTCTTGGTTTTATTTGGGATTGCCTGATCCATGCAGTCCTGGAGGTGTTCATAGAAGGCATTTGTAAGGGCTTCCAGCTTGGGTTGTGGTTTCCACTGGCTCAGGGACCTTGAAGGATACCACACCAGTCTTGAGTAGTGTGAAGTTTGCTTTAGAGAAGTTCTTCACTGGGGTCTTTTGTTTGGGGTGGGGGCGGGATGTGGATTTCCAGTGAGATTAGTTTATGATCAGATCTCACCAATGAGGGATATACTTCGGTGTGGAGCATTTTGTCCCCATGTTTGTGATAATGAGATCTAGTATATTTTCTCCTCTCATGGGAACAGTGACTAGCTGTTCCATGGCATTTGAATTTATGAACTCCAAGAACCGTTGGGCTAGAAAGTTAGGGCTTGAGTAATGTTCCCAGTCTATATTCGGGTAGTTGAAGTCACCCAATATGATGGTGTTTGGAGATACATTTATACCCTCCAGTGTCTTCAGGAAGGCTGTGTGGGGTTCCTGAGTTTGAGAGGGTGGCCTGTAGCATGCTACAATTTGTAGAGCAGTTTTGCCTATGGTTAGTTGCACCTGGATGGTTTCCGAAGCTTCTTGTGTTGCCACCAACCTGGAGAACCTTAACCTTGGTTAACCTTACAAAGTATGCTATTGTACACAAGATTTATGCAGATTAATCAATAATTCCTCATTTAAAGATATACCAAATCTAGTAAGTTGTCTATATGAATTTATATATAATAGTAGTGAAAATAAAAATTCCATTTCAAATCTACACAAAGAGTTAACATATAAAGCAATTCCCAAACCATCATACTGGCAGCTCTTAATAAAAGGCCAGTCATTACAGTTAACAGAAGAAATTAAATCTAACATCTTACTATCAGTTAATCACACCTCTAACACACAGTACTGGAAAATATTTAACTGGAAATACTTACACAGAGCATTTTTAACACCAGATAGAATTAAGATCAGTTCTACTACAAATGATTTTTGCTGGAGGTGTGAACTGTCAAAGCAGACGGGGATCATATTTTTTTATGAATGCAGTAAAATTAAATCATATTGGCATGGAATTATTCATTTTTTCATTAAATTTTTACAAGCTTTATTTAATGAATCTTTTACCTTAACTTTTATGCAGATTGTAGGACTAAGAACCTTGTGTATTTTAGTTTTTGCACAATGTTATATTTTGTATATTGGAAAAACTAACAGCATGTTAAAGGATAGAATTTTAGAACATTATAGAGATATTCATAATACAAAAGAAACTAATGCCCTTGTACAACATATTTTAAAAGAAGGTACTGATCATAATTTTAAATTTTTAGTTCTGGAAGTATTGGTAGAAGGAACTAGAGGGGGATTTTATGAATCACACAGAAGCAGCTGAACAGAAATAGATATCATGGCTGCAAGCTGATAAATTCTCAGGTTGAAATAGTAAGGTCTCAATAAAACCCTTCTTGAAAGCCAGACCACTGAAACATTGAATTTATTTTTATTTTTAATATTGTGTTTCAATATTGTGGTTTAATACATTTTACATACTGTTTTATGGACTATTTTATTGACTATGTTTCTTAATGCAATTATTATGTGTTAAGTGTCTGAATGATGCAATTGGTTGTATATTTAAGAAACATGCAGTTTCACTTGTTCCTAGTCTGATGAAGCGGTTAGTTAGACCATGAAAGCTCTAACGTTTTTATTCAGTTACTTTAATAAATTACTTTATCTGCTGTGAGCAGCCGAGGCTATTTTATTTTATTTGCCATTGTATGGTACCATTACTGGTTGCTTTTCGAAGTGTGAGCTTTTTATTGTTATTATTTTTATTAGTTTGAGTTGGCTCGTACGTGAACATGGCAGAAGGAATTATGGAAAACATTCAAGTAGAGTTACCTTACAATCCAGTAAAAGGAGCAATGACATCTGTGAACCAAACAGATCGTTTGGCTCATATACCTGATGTGAACATGAACCTACTAATACTAAATGGAGTGTTTCCGCATACAGTCTCCAATGCAGGTGATGATGAACTTTATGAAGCGTTTCTTATTAAAAATCGAATACTTGAGAATAAGGCAACGCTTTCACCTTGAAGCATTGCTGCAACACAAAATAGTACCAAGAGGTCTGAGTACTGAATATACAAAATTATGGCCAGACCTTTCCGGAACTATTGAGACAACGTCAATCATTACATTTGAAATTGAGTGCTCAGTACATGCAGCTGCTCATTGAGTTCTTTCAACCACAAGAAAGGGAATTATATGGAGAAATCAATGCCCTACAGAATGAAATATTGGACAGTTTCACTGTTGAAATAATGGGTGATAAACTTGATGCATTATATGGGACATTGCTCTATATGAGAAAAGATTACAAGCAGCTAAGATACATAAACTCCAAAGGGATCTACAGGACTTTCATAAAGGAGCATTTTTTTCATGGTCCAGGGATAGAAATGGAGCTGATTCACTGCCTAGATTGCCCAAAGGTGGAACATGGAACGAGCAACCAATGGGAATGCCTGAGGAGACGTCATCCTTCTCTCGGGTGGAAGTGATATCACACAATGAAAGCGTAGTGGTGACTGTCAGCAGTCATGGAATCACAAACATCCACCTGCATTGATAAGAGAGTGGCCACTTCTTCTCGTACGGATACAATAGTTAGACCGCGAGTCGAGCCATCTAACTAAGGAGTGTTTAACTTACCAGTAACTCAACACTCATCGCTTGCAAACAGTTTGTTTATTGAAAGACTCACTTCCCATAAGAAAACGCTCAAAGAGCAGAGGAAGGAAAGGGAGAGTTTGGCACCTACACAGTACAAACAACCCAGGGAGCCAGGAGTGGAGATGGGAGAGACAGGTTTAGTTGTCAACATTTCTTCACATAATTTGACTGAAATGCAACTTTCTTTATTATCTAAAGGTCTTAGCTTTATTCCTGTATGCAGAACTGATTTAGTAAAAGTACTAAAAAGTTTGAAACTCTTTGGGCGGACATTGAATTTGAGAGCTACGTTTAAAAATGCCTTAACCAATCCAGATATTTTTAAAAAGCCTAGCACCTTCATCCCATCTTCACATCCAGTCATTGAACTTTGTGAGAAACAAATCAAGGAAGTTTTTTCTAAGAAAAGTGCCTCTTATTATCATAATATGTCTATGGTAAAGTATAATGCTCTAATTGAGTTGAAAGACTTGTCGTGTATAGAAATCAGACCTGCTGACAAAGGTGGGAGAATTGTGATTTTAGAGATTTATATTTGCAACAAATGCAATATTTACTAAAGGATACCAATACATATTTAAATATCTCAGCTAACGTGGTCAAGGGTATTTGTAGAGAAAGTATCCTTCCTTATATTTGATTTGCTGCTTAGTAATATGATCAATGAATCTCTGTTTAACTATTTTAATCTAGATAGTCCTTTGATTCTGAACATGTACGGCTTACCTAAGATGCACAAACATGCAATGGTTTCACTGATGTGACCTACAGTCTCTAGCAAGGGATAGGCAACAGAACCATTATCAATTTATCCCATTTTAGATTGCTGTGAAACTATTTTAAGGGGCACAAAAATGTTCTTGCAAACATTATTTTCAGAAACTCAACATATTAATGGTGAGTATTGGTTTGTCACCACGGATATTGAATCACTATTTACCATTATTCCCAATGCCTGGGGTACTGAGAACATTAGGAGATTTTTGTATACAAAGAATTGGAATAATAACAAGGTAGAGCTTATATGTACTCCATTGGAGATGCTTTTGGAGAATAATGTTTTTATTTTGATGGTAAGTTTTATCTACAAAAGGTTGGTGTAGCTATGGGCATGCCGTGTGCAAATAGCTTCGCCAACCTACCCTAGTACAATGGGAATTGGACTATGCATTATCCAATAATGTTTTTACAGACTGTATAAAATGGTATACACGGTTTGTAGATTACATTTTTTTTATTATTGGCTAGATGATCTGAGAGATTTTATAACTTATTTACATACTACTACTAATTTCTTAAAATTCACATATAATTATTCACAATATGAAATTGAGTTTTTGGATGTTAAGGTTAATAAAGAAGAACTTAATAATTTACAGACCAGCCTCTGTAGGAAACCAGTTAGAAAGAACATTCTACTGCATAACAGCAGTATGCACCATAAACATGTAAAAAATAATGTGTTAAAGGGACAAATATATAGAACTATGAGGCTGTTTAATGATGATATTCACTTGGAAACAGCACTTATAGATTTGAAATCAGATTTCCTTGATCGAAGATATAAAGAAAGAGAAATAGATAAATATATTAAGGATGCATGGGGAGAGAGACAAAATAGATTTAAACCGTACTATGGTGAGAAGCATATGGGAGACATTAATGATGTGACAGAGAGAGCAGAGACTAATGATCTATTAAGGATGTTCCTTCCATATTCAAGTGATATTAGCAAGGTCTATGAGATTTTGAAAAGTAACTGGAATATTCTAAATACTGCTGAAGAGCTAAAAGATGTTATAGGAGACTCCTCAGTTCTCCTTTTGAAATAGCACATCTTTAAAGAGGCATTTATGTTATAGGTCTAATAATAAGACAACAATTTTTATCTGATAGACTTGGGAAATAAATAAATAAATAAATAAATAAATATATATATATACACACACACACACACACACACACACACACACACACACACACACACACACACACACACACACATACAGAAATTGTAATGCATGTAATTATATTCATTCAGGGAATCAATTTAAAAATCCACTATTAGGATTTGAGATTAATTTGAACTTTTATGCAGACTGTAAGACTAAGAACCTGGTGTATTTTAGTTTTTGCACAATATGTTATGTTTTTTATATTGGAAAAAGTAACTGCATGTTAAAGAACAGGATTTTAGAACATTATAGAGATATTCATAATGCAAAAGAAACTAATCCCCTTGCAAAACATACTTTAAAAGAAGGTACTAATCATAATTTAAAATTTTTGGTTCTGGAAATATTGGCAGAAGGAATTAGAAGGGGGGATTTTAAGAATCACACAGAAGCAGCTGAGCAGAAATGGATATTGCAGCTGCAAGCTAATAAATTCCCAGGTTTAAATACTAAGGTCTCATTAAAACCCTTCTTGAAAGCCAGATGACTGAAACATTGAATTTATTTTTATTTTTTTTAATTTTAATACTGTGTTTTAATATTGTGGTTTAATACATTTTATGGACTGTTTTATGGACTATGTTTCTTAATGCAATTATTGTGTGTTAAGTGCCTGAATGATGCAATTGGCTGACTGTATATTTAAAAAGCATGGAGTTTCAGTTGTTACTAGTCTGATGAAGTGGTTAGTTAAACCGTGAAAGTGCTAACGTTTTTATTCAGTTACTTTAATAAACTACTTTATCTGTCGTGAGCAGCCGAGGCTATTTTATGTGCCATTGTATGTTGGCCTTATTGGTGGAGGGTAGGCAAGCTGGAGAGACAGGATGAAAATCACAAGGGCAAGCAGCACACAGCAGCCAAGGGATAGCCTAGGTATTAAAGATGGCACCAGGATGGGCAGGTAGTATATCTGTTTTGTTGTTACTGCAATACTGGAAATGTGTAGTGTATAATACTAATGAACTCAGCTCCACTAGACAAGTAAACGGCAAGGGTGAGCTTTTTATTATTATTTTAATAGTAGAGGTAGTTGGATGAGTCAGTGCAAGGTGGAATGAGGGGGGAGTTTAAGTTGGAGCATGGCAAGAGTATTCCCATTTGGAAGAAAGATGACAGAGTAGCTGAGATTTGAAATTCGTATGGTTAGGTAAGTTGCGTAAGTGTCTGGGATAGCTGTTCCATTGTTCCACTGTTTAGCTACGGAGTGGGACAGCAGTAGATGGCCAGGAGGTTGTGCAGGTTTGTGAACCTGAAGGAGATTTTGTTTTCTGGATCTGAGTGAGTGGTTGGGAATGTAAGGTTTTAAGGAAGTAGTGAAAGCTGGGCAGTTGGCACGTTTAAAGATGAGCTTGTGGGCAATGGTGAGTTATAGGTAATTGAGGTAGTTGGGTAGTTCAAGCCAGTTGAGGTTGAGGGAGTGGCAGTGACGGGATGAGTTTTTTGAATTGGTTGCAATTTTGGAGATCTTGTGGGAGCAGGATTCAAGTTTGGACCAAAGGCCAAGATGGAGATTGGTAAAAAGAGGGGCACCATACATAAGGGCGGAGAGTAGGAAGGTGGATGCAAGAGTTTGATGGGTAGAGGGGCTTAGGAAGTGGTTGTGCCTGTAGAGTAGACCTAACTTTTGGCAGATTTTCTTGATTGTGGAGTGGAAGTGGGTGACAAATTTTAGTTCATCAATAATGATGCCAAGAAGCTTGGTGTTGGGAACAATTTTAAGGAGGGTGTTGTCTTGGCTGTGTGTGGTGAATGTGGATTTGTCAATGGAGTTTTTGGTAGGGGAAAAACATTAGTTTGGTTTTATTTGCATTTAGTGCTAGATGGTTAGACTGCATCCAGGTTTCTGTTTTGTAGAAGGCTAGTTGAGTTTTTTTCTAGGAGCTTGGGGGGGGGGGGGCCTGAACAGATGATTGTTGAGTCATCTGCATATTGGATGACAGCTGAGTCTGGGATGGATTGGTGAAAGTTATTAATGAATAGGTTGAAGAGAAGACAGCCAAGAACAGAACCTTGTGGGACACCTGTGGGTGTGGGAAGGAAGGGGGAGGTTGAAGTTTTCCATTGGACAGCTTGTTGGCGGTTGGACAAGTAGCTAGAAAACCAGGTGATGGTGGTGGGAGAGAGATGTAGGGTGGAGCGATGGGATATAAGTAGGGTGTGTGAGATGGTGTCAAAGGCCTTTGACATATCTAGGAATAGTGTGGATATGAACTTGCATGAGTTGTGTTCGAGGTTTATGGTTTCAAGAAAGGAAAGAAGGGCAGTCATGGGTGCTGTGGCCAGGCCAAAAGCTGTGTTGGCTAGGAGAGGGGAGATTGTTTAGTGTTAGGTGTGCTATGAGTTGTGCTTGTATTGTTTTACCTAGTATTTTAGAAAGAGGGGAAAGGATGGTAAAAGGAATAGAGATGGGATAGGCAATGCTGTCTGCAGATTGTTTGAGGAAGGTGGGTGGAAAGTTGTCGGGTGCACTGCGATGGAGTTTGAGGCAAAGTCTTTTTATAGTGCTTGTGGAGATGGGCTTGAGGCAGAAGGATGTGGAGGAAGGTTGATGATTGGGGTGGTGGTTGGGGCAGGAGGGGGTGGTGGTAGAGGAGGGGGATGGGAAGGAGACTGATAATTTAGCTATGCAGTCTATGAAGAATGAGTTTAACTAGCTGGCTGTTTCAAGGGTGGAGAGGTTGGGGTCTGGGCAGGGGTTTTCTTCATTGCCAGGATGCAGCATGGATGAGATGCCGAGTCCCAGAATTTTTGGGATTTGTTGAGTGCAAGAACTGGAGTTCAGAGTAGTGGGCTTTGTTGTCTTTAATTATTAGTTTTTTTGTGGAGTTTCATAGTTGCTTATACTCTAGGAGGGTGTTATGGGTTTTTATGTTTTTGATATTGTTTCCATTTTTTGTCCCTTTGGTGCAAGGCTAGTTTAGTATCTTTTGATAATCATGGGCAGGGACTGGTTTTGATGTGTTTGGTTCGGGGGGGGGCTTGCTGATTAAGAAGGGTTAGGAATGAGTGGTTAAAGTAAGAAATGGCATCAACTAGAGGAAGGGTTTTTAGAGGGGACCAATCAGTATGCTTTAAGCATTTGGAGAAAGAGGGTGGAAAGAGGAGAAGTTGTGGGTTTGGATGTAGTGATGTTGTTTATGCAGTGGAGATGGGAGATGGTCGGCGAAGGCTGGTAGGTAATCACTGAGAGGATCAGGTAATGTTCCAGATTTGGTGAGAAGGTTAGGGTGAGTTGTTAGGATCCAGTCAATGATGGTACCATCTTTATTTGGTCTGGTTGGAGATTGTATTAGTTGGGAGAAGTTGTACAGGTTGATTGTGTGGGACGGGGCTTCAGAGTTAATAGCATTCCAGTTGATGTTTGTATCACAGAGTATATAGGTTTCATTTTTTTATATTGGAGGAGAACCAGGACAGGATTTTCACCTCTGATCCTTCATATATCCTCCTGAATAACCTCATAATTTTATTAGGGAACGCAAATACTTCCATTGCCCTGCTCATAAAATCCCAGCTTACTCTGTCAAATGCTTTCTCTGCATCAAGACCCACCAGCAACAGTGGTATATTCTTAAATTTTGCTTCAGTCAGGATCATCACTTTTCTGTTTATGTTATCAAATTTTTGCCTCCCATCCACAAAACCACATTGATCCATATCTATCAATTTTGGCGTTACTTTTGCCATTCTTTTAGCCATTATACACACAAACATTATTACCACTGAAATGAGCCTATATTAAGCCGGGTGTGATGAATCTTTACCCTCTTTTAGGTTGCACAGCTACTACGGCTTTCTTCCAGGTTGCTGGTACCTCTCCTCCTCTTAAAATACTGTTAACAAAACCTTCCAGATCTTCATCATTTTTTCCCTCCTAGCTTCCAAACTTCCACAGGAATACCATCTAATCCTGGGGACTTTCCTGTGGATTGGTTATACATCACCATTTTTATCTCATCTCCTCTTATCCTGTTAGTAATTGAGCCTTCTCTCCCTCTAGCCTTGGCATATTTAATTCTTCCATAAACATTTCCATTTGTACCTTTTCTTGATTTCCACATTTCTCTGCATTACAGACTTTCACAGAATTTCCAAAATATTTGTAATACTTCTACATGATCCCTAGTTATCTTCCTTGTAGTAGGCTCTCTAAGCTTGGTGACAGCCCTTTCTACTTTCTGTCGTCAGAGTTATTGTGCTAAAGTTTTAGTGCTCTAGAGTTATTACCAAAAACAGTTGCTTAACAGCAGTCTTTCTAAACTCATGCATATTACCAAAGTAGTCCCTTACTTTCTGATTAACATTCTGTATTTGCTCTTCTTGTTCTGTGAGATTCCCCTTATTTTGCAATACTTTAATATTTGTCAGTCCCTCTAAATAATTCTTGTTACTTCTTAACCATATCTTCCTTTCTTTTATTTTCACCCTATTTTTAAATTCCATTTTAATTTTATCCCACTCCCTAGCAACATTTTCAGAAGTTGTGTCTAGCTTCTCTAATAGCTCCTGAATAACTTCCACTACCCATTCCTTAAATTCCTCTCTTTTCAACAGATAGGTGGGAAAGAGCCAGGGTCTCATTTTTATTTCATTACTGTGTGTTTTATTATAGTTATTATTGGAACATGATCAGAAATAGTTGTTGGGTGCGTATCAAGACCTTCAATTAAATGCACATGTTCCTGTGAAATGTAAATTTTGTCTAGCTTAGCCCAGTTTTTGTATATTGTGGAATATGTAAAATTCACTCTGCATTGCTAGCACTGAATTCACATCTTCATGCCAAATATTTTCATAATTTTTTTTTAAAAATCTACCCTCCTTTGTTATATTTTCTTTTCTGGAGACCCCAACTACATCTTCACTGTTGAAATCAAATTCCAGTCTGCACCTATAAGAAATATTCCTTGCCAAAAAGCCAATTATATGTCACAGAATTTTCTTTAGCTCCATTATAGCAGTTTTCAGTGGAATATTAATACATGCCAGTGTAATAATCCTCCTCCCACGCCAGTAGCCCCTTAGTGCTACAAATTTACCATTACAGTATTTGTTTTCCTCTTCTATTACTATTGGAGCTCCTCTTGCAATTAATATAAGTACTCCTCTCTTCCTTTGTCCCATTCTGCTGAATAACCATCCTGGAAACCTTTCTTTATCAAATTCACATGTTCAGTTCTTTCAAAGTGTGCCTCCTGTAGCACAGCTATTTGCAGTCTACATTTTTTAATATAGTTCACTTCTCTTTCCTTTTTGGCTTTATCTGAGAGATCATTAACATTTAAAGACATTATAGAAAGAATCATTCTTCAGAGATTATTGCTCTCACCTTTTATGTACAACAACTTTTTTAAGTGTCTAGTTCCAGCTTTTGTGTTACATACATGTACTGTTAGGAAGGTTAAATGTTTATACAACTTTTGCTTGTCATCTCCATTTCAGCCTATGTCACATCTTGCAGAACTTCTTGTTTTATTGAAAACCTTTCAATAAAAGTACACACACAAACCCAATGCTCCTCTAAAACCTACTAACTTAATGCACAAAACTATGTAGATCTTCAAATATTGAAGTTGTATCTCCTTAATAAGAAAGTAAAGTTGTGTATACTTACCATAAATGTAGATAAAGCAACAGACAGGAATGGCAGAGCTAAGCTAAGTAATTAACTGACATTTATTGAATGAAGCACGTTTTGTTTGCTTACAAAGCAAACTTCTTCAGATAAAAACAACAGATACAAAGTATCTAATAAAAAGATAATGTCATGTCATGTGGTTGACTAAACCAATCAAGACACAGAAAAAACACACAATTAAAAACACACTCCCTCTCTTAAAGAACACTGCTACTAAAGGCTAAAACACGAATGCTGCTCAAAACATTGGAAGTAACAGTAGACAGTAATTATTAACTCCTGCAGCCCATATCACTTGCTGAACTAGATGGATTTTTCTTGAAACCACCTAACACCACTGTTAAAAATATATACGAAACTCAAAGAATGAACGCAATTAGAATTGTTGCAAATGAAACTAAAAAAGGCCATTTAATGGGCACTCTCATCTTTGTAAACGTTTCAATTTCAAGATGCAACTAATGGAGCAAGTTTCATTTAAGCCTAGAAAATTGTAGGTGTTTAGGTTAACTTGCTAAAACAATTCTAATTCTTCTAATTGTAAAGGTAAAAGGCCACCCCTGATATCAAAGGGTACTTGGTCAATAACCATATATTTAAATGTATGTTCCTTATATATCAGAATATGTTTTGCCAATGCATTTTCAATTTTCCCTTTACTGATTGCATATTGATGTTCGTAAACTCGGTCACTGAGTCTACGCTCCGTTTTACTGATATACAATGCAGGGCAACATTGGCACCTAGCTAAATAAACAACATTCTTGGAATTACAGCTGAATCTTTGTTTTAGTTTGTACTGAATGTTGTTGATGTGGAAAAAATTTGCAACATCAACATGTTTACAGAAATTACAAGATTCACACTTGCCCATGCCTGTAATTTAAGGGACACTCCTGTGATGCTGTTCCAACATATTCTTCAGGTTTTTGCATCTTCTGAATATCACTTTAGGGTGATCTCCTAACTTACTGAATAACATTGGGTTGATTCTAAATAGTTCCCATTTTTTTCTGGATAATCCTAATAATTATTTGACTGTCCACATTAAATATGATAATAGAGCTCAGGTGAAAATCAACTTCACCTCTTACACTCTGTTCTCGGGGGCTGTCCATGACCACTGGGTTTAGCTTCATTGGAAACATTAAATTGAGCCATACCTACTTGCTTAACACCAAGGATAGGGCTATAGACATTTTTAAACCTCTTGGATTTAACCTCTTCTATCAAGGAGTCCAATAGCTCTTCAGGATAGTCGCGACTTAAGAATATATTTTTTAATAGATGACATTCATCCACAAACTCATTGTTCTGAGTTACTATTTGTGCAGCCCTCACCAAATGGCCTTTAACAACTGACCATTTCTGATGGTGAGGGTGGCAACTTGAGAAATGCAGAAAGGCATTAGAATAGGTGCTCTTCCTATGAATCTTGGCTACAAAGCATTGTTGCACCCTGTTCTTTGTTAGACAAACATCTAAGTAGGCTATCTCCTCTGTGTTAAAAGTAAATGTAAATTGCAAAAACTGGGTCGACTGATTAAAGTAGTCTACTAAATTGTTACTTACATTGCTGTCACCTTTTAATAAAATAAAAATGTCATCTAGGTAACGTGTGTAGAATACCAGGGAATTACTCAGGTCTTTGTGTTTAAAAAACAAAATTCTGTCTCCTAGTATGCCATGACTAAATTCGCTATGCTAGCTCCACATGGGGAGCCCATAGCTACCCCCACATTTTGCAAATAGAAATCATTACCACACATGAAATAATTATTAGACAAGATAACATCTAGTAATTCAATCACCAGAGAGATTTCTGCCTCTGATGCTCCATTTTTCCGTAACATGAAACCTATCCACTCTATCCCTAATATGTGTGGAATACACGTAAAAAAGTCTTTCATGTCCACCGTTAGGAAATTACATTCCTCATTGAATTGTAGACTACCAATTTTGCTCACAAATGACCAAGAATCCTTACACACTTGGTCCTCAGGTTCCAGATATTTCTTCAATATTGAAGCAACAAATTTTGCACAGGGATAGGTAGGAAAATTATATAGGTGGATCCACCAAACTTTTGTGAATTTTGGGGATTCCGAAGAAATATGGAAACCTAGGGTATGACAACATCGTATAATTGTAGATGTTTTGCTCAATCCTACCTTCTATAAATAAATCATTGATTACATTTTTAATCTGTTGATAAGCTCCATTAACCTCAGTACGTGAGCTTAATTGATAAACAGTGGTATCTAATACCACTCTCATCCATTCTACATAATCTAAGTTATCCAAGATAACTAATCCCCCCCTCCTTTATCTGGTTTAGAAACATGAATATCCTGTGTCTTAATAAAATTGAGATACTCACACTCATATTCACTCATGTTGTATTTATACTTCCCTTTGTAGCTATCTTTAACAATATGTCTAACGTCTAATTCACAATTGTGTTCACACACGAAGTTAAGGATGTAATGGGGAGTTGAAAACACTCAGTATATAGAAAATGTTAACCGCAACATCATTCATAACATCCCCCATCATCAAATTAAAGTTCAATTTCCGGGTAAAGGTCTTAATGTCCAGGATGGTTCTAACCAAGTTCAAATGTTGGGAAAGGACGAAAGTATGGCCTTTAGCGAGGAACTCCACTATTTCAGGAACAATCTTAACAGTGGAATAATTGTATACTTTAAAATCCCCTGCTTTATTTGTGATAATCTCTGGGCCTAGGTTACTAAGAACAGCACATATTATCTCTTCCGCTTGTTGAATTTGCGGTTGTTCTTCTTGGTATTCTGGTACATATTCCTCTGTTTCTGTTTGGCCCCTGAAAAATGAGCCTGATGAAAATTTTGATTGTCATGAGAGGTATTATTCCACTTCCGAGTGGCATTACGTAACCTTTTAATCCTACAGACCTCCACCGGGGCACCACCAGTAACCAAGGAACTATCAAGTTCATCATAGGCATTACTGTGAAGTGCCTCCTCAAGATTATTAGAATTACTGGAATTGGTATGATTAATAGGGTTGAGCCTGGCTCCCTCAGATGGTTGTCTGGCTTCATAATTGACTTGTTGCCAGACTTGAGCTGGAAGGTACAAGGTAAGCTGTACCTTGATCATATGCTGAACAGTCACCTTGGAGCTTTTTTAATTTATTAGCTCGAAGTTTGAGCATGTACTGATCTATGCTCGAAAAAATTCAGCTATATTCAAATTTATAGAGCAAAAACTCCATATCAGTTTTGATACTAGAATCCAAGTCAGTGACTTCTTTAGTTAAGTTCTCAACCCAAATGTTGTAGTGTTTAACCATAAGTTCCAGAAGTTCGAAACCTTGCCTATCAAACAAGGCTAACAAATCTTTATGAAAGGCAGAGTCCCATTCTAGACCCATAGGATACTGATGGCTGCATAAGCCTTTAGGTACCACCTTCTGTACAAGACATTCATAAAAATAGGAAATTTCTAACTGCAGTTTCTTTAGTTTTACAAGATTTGTATCCAAACATTTAAGCTTAGTGCCCAAATTTAGAGATGAAGTATTACCTCCAGCACCTTCAACACCCACCTGTGAACCACTAGACAATGAGAAACCCCTGCAAGCCAAGTTGTCAGTGAAGGTAAACCAATATGCCCTGAGGTAACTTCAAGCCCATTTTGTAATGAGCTGTCAGGTCGTAATTGTGGCTGGTTTTGGTCGGAAGGTAAGCTCATTGTGATGCTTGGCCCTTGAAAATTACCATACGGTACCAGATTTGCACTAGGAGTGCTTCCAATAGTGGCCACAAATGTTTTTAACTGGTCTGACCTTCTGTTTGCTGCTGAAGAGCTCTCCTGGTTGCCATGACTAACCGGAAGCCATAGATTGTTCATCCGGTAATTGTCCTCACCATTACCGGAGACAGAGAGGTTGGAAATTGTGAGAGACTCACGGAGTTCACATTGAGTCTAATCTAATTGATCCAGACATTAAAAAATGGACTGCATCTCCAAAGATATCACGTCCAAAATATTGTTCATGTCACTGCTAGCAGCACTGGTATCTGCTCCTAAGGTAGATGTATTCTGACTTAGCGAAAACAAATTCTTGCTAGCAGCCGTTCCAGACACCATAAAAACTGTAGAAAAACTAACAGCCACACAAACAAACAGCTAGGAAAAACAACAGACAGGAATGGCAGAGCTAAGCTGAGTAATTAACTACTGTTCATTGAATGAAGCACTTTTCATTTGCTTACAAAGCAAACTTCTTCAGATAAAAACAACAGATATAAAGTATCTAATAAAAAGATAAGGTCATGTCATGGTGGACTAAACCTATCAATACACAAAAAACACACAATTAAAAACACACTCTCTCTCTCTTAAAGAACACTGCTACTAAAGGCTAAAACACGAATGCTGCTCAAAACATTGGAAGTAACAGTAGACAGTAAATATTAACTCCTAGTAGAGGCCTGCAAATCTGAAACAGTGGGTATCAGGGGCTGCAAAAGTGCCTGAGTACTGGCGACTAGCTTAATGGAAGCATCGTCGACAGCTTTGGACCTATGCTGTCTGTCTCTGTCTTTATCTTTACATTTTTTGGAATGTCGGTATTCGGATGGCTTACCAAAGCCATTTCTGGATAGTTAAACAGAGTACCAAAACAATTTGCAGCAAAAATAAACCGATGACGAATAGTTTGAGGATTGAATAAGGCACACAACCGACAGCAACGTACATCGTGGTCTGGGCCTAAGCAAGGAATGCAGTATGAATGAAAATCTTTATGAGGTATTTGCTTTCCACAGGTAATACAATTGTTAACTTTTACTGACATCGGTTTACAGCAAGAAAAAGGATCACCAATGGGGTACTTAGCTTTTTTGAAGACTTCAGTTCTGAAACTCGAAAATGAAAATTTCAGGAGTCAGCCGACCGGCACTTGCGAATTGCTTCTGCTTCGGGCACCGCGTGGCAAGAAAGACTGATGTAATGGCATTGGCTGTATGTTTTATACCCCTGACAACCTGACGTCATGGAAGAAGGGATAGCAGCTGATGCAGGAATCCAAGACTTTGATATTCAGGCCGGCTGAGGGCTACCTGCAGGCAGATAACCCAAATGTAATGTCTGCAACAGTGAAACACGAAGAACATCATTAGTTCCAAACTGACAACCACACACAAACAGATTCAAGCTAAATGGAAAGAAAGCTTATCCATGCTAAGACACATGGTAGTGCCTGTAATTCTATTAAATTTGTCTAGTTTTGCCTTACCTTTATAGCTCTCTCAGCTGGGAAACACTTGAATGCTTTCAGAAAACATTTTCTCCAAGCCATTTCTCTTTACTAGATTGTCTGCTAGGTAGGGCGGCCACCGTGGTACAGTGGTTAGCATTGCCACCTCACAGCAAAAGGTTCTCTGGTCTGATTCTCGGCTGGCATGGCTTCTGTGTGGAGTCTGCATGTCCTTCCAGCAGTCGCGTAGGTTTCCAAGTTTCCTGCTACATCCCAAAGACATGCTGCAGGTGAACTGGACACTCTAAATTGGCCTTAGGGGTGTGTGTGTGTGTGTGTGTGTGTGTGTGTGTGTGTGTGTGTGTGTGTGTGTGTGTGTGTGTGTGTGTGTGTGTGTGCGCATGTGTGTGTGTCTTCTGTGGAAGGTTGGGCACCAGGCTGGCAACTTGACACTAACAATCCACTGCCAATTGTTCTGCGGACCATTGTTCCACTGTGGGGACCCCAACAGGAAAAGCCAAAAGAAGAAAAAGAAGAGTGTCTGCTAGTGACATGAGAACCAGATACAGGACAGTTTACTAGAAAAAAAGACCTTATAATAGCCAAAATTCTTTTTTGTTTACTTGCTTTCTGTCAAAACTTGTTACTATGTAAAGCTAACACAGTCATTCCCCTATGCAAGAATGAGAAAAACTCACAAATTTTTCCTTTGTCATCTTCTTTTAACCAGATCCCCTGTTTTTTATATTGCAGTGCCTACATTTCTTAAAACTAAACATGGAGAAAAAGATAAGGGAGAAAAATAAAAACAATAAACAGAAGCACCTACTTACATTAGTATCCCCATTACACTTAAAAATAACTGAAAAAACTTTTTAACTTGCAGAGAAAATCATGCACCACTTAAGTATTACTGTTAAGAAAAATGTTTTACTTATAGTTAACTCTCTCCCCCCTCTTCCCCTCTCCTTAGCATTTTTCTGAACATTAATGACATGAAGTAAGGCATATACTTTAGAGTTCCCTACAAGTTTAACAAAATCCAAACAAGACCAATATTTCCAGATTTTCTTGTTGTCTCCTGTTTCACAAATATAATTATTTCTTTGTAACCCCACATTTGTCAATTTCCAGGTTACTGATTTTAGTCTCCAAACGTTAATGACAAAGTAGGGGATATGTTTTAGAGTCCCCTACAAGTTTAACAAAGCCCAAGAAAGTCCAATATTTACAGATTCTTTTGTTCTATTCCTGTTTATCTCCAGTGTTCTCTCAATTCTTCTAGTCAACTTCTGTACCCATTTCTCTTTCTCAATCATTTTCCGTTGAAACACTGGAAAAGGTTTCACTGACACAGTCTCTCTGTGGTCTTTATTACCAGAAGAACTAGAAGCAGAATCTCCTCCTGTTTCAATGCTCATTTTTTGTTGGACAAACATTTGTATTTCTTCCTTAGCATGAATTTAATCATAAAATGTTTTTGTTCCTCCAGGGAAAAATATTTTGAGGCTAGCTGGGTACAGCAGTTTGAATCTCATGCCTGCTTCTCAGCATGCCCTATATAATGGAATAAATTAATTCCTCTTCTGCCTGGTGTGCAATGCGTAGTCATTCTCCACAAATATTCTGCTGTCTCCCACTTTTAGTACTTTGTCCTTCTGCCACTGTTTTGTCAGAATCAACAACTTCTGCTGGTTAAGATTGCATTTTTACTATTAAAGGTCTAGATTGTTTTTCTTATAGCCTGGTTTGAAGCATACACACAATGCGCCCTTTCAATTAACAATTCTTGTTGTGAAACACCAGTCTAGTTGCATATTTGTACTTTCATAAAATTAATGCAGTCTGTTCCTTCTAGCTTCTCTGGTACAGCAGAAAATATAAGGTTTTCCCTAAGTGCTCTGTCATCTAATGCTATTATTTTTTTGAAAAATCTCTTCTTGTGTGGTCTCATATTCAGCCAGCCTTTTCTTCATTTCAACCTCTGAGATTTGAAGTTCTGTCACCTTATCTCAGCTTTTTGTTTGTGTTGCTATACTTCATCAGTGTTTCATTTATTTTAACCAGGTCTGTGTTTAGCTGCTTTATAATTCCCTCTAGGTTACCAGAAGTCATGTCTGGAACTTGCACTCCTTTCTGAACAACTGCAGTACATTTCTCAGTATCTGTGTTTTCTTCAACTTTTGTAGCCGATTTTCCTCAAAGTCCTTTATACTTCTTTTTTTCCTGGCATTTAGGCAGTGCACTTACTAGTCATACTGAAATTTACCCAGAAATCTAGGTACATTGGCTTTACTCAATGTATAGACATCTTGGAAGTCCTGCAGAATGAAGCTTGTTGATAAAAAAACAATATTAAAAAGAAGGGGTCCTAGTACAGAGCCCTGAGGGACACCCAACGGAAGAGAGGTCCTGTTGCCATCTGACTGCTTATTGCCTTCCAGATAGATAACAGAGGAATCATTTAAGGGAGGATTGAGAGAGACCTATAGAAGGGAGTTCATCAAGTAAATGTTGGTGCAATATAGTGTCAAAAGCTTTGGATAATTCTAGGAACACATTTGACACCAGGTTACCATTGTGTCTATGCTGGTTTATAGTGTCGGCGAAGTGAAGGAGGATGATGGTTATATGCTGTGGTGGGGTCCGAAGTCCTGCAGTGTTTTCTGAGAGTGGACTTTTTGAATTTAGGTGATGTAGAAGTTGCACGTGAATACATTTTTTCAAGAGTTTTTGATAGGGGGAGAAGATTGCAATGGGCCATTAGTATTGCACTCTGTAGAGGTGCTACCTTTGTGCAAAGGTATAATAATGGATTTTTCCAGATGGAAGAAATGTATTTGTGGATAAAGTTCTGTTTATCACTATAGGGACTGGAAAAGAAATTGCATCTACAACCAATTAAGTAGTCTGAGGGGAGTTGGTCAGCATCTATGGTGGTTGGTTTTTAACTTGTGCAGGAGTTTTATAGTAGTGGAGGTAGGCACAGGGCTGAAGTCAAACAGCTGAAGATATATAGCAAAGGCTGCTGACACTGAGGAGGTTGCAGAAGTATTAATGTCTGTGAGTTGTTAAATAATGTGGGAATTAAATCAGTATTAATGTTGGATGTAGGGGTGGGGTGGTAATTTGGCCCGAATGTAAAAGTTTGTTTAAGGATGTCCAGAAGAATTTTGGGTTGTTTTGATGTTTAGTTTGGAGGATGTTATAATATGTTTGCTTGTCATGTTTTATTTGGTATTTTGTCCTATTCCTTAGTTGCCTGAAAAGTTGAAATGTATTTTAAGTTCTACTTTTGAGCTACTCTTTCCAGGCTTTGTCACACCATAGCATCAATCAGTTTCTTTTTTTAGCCATGGTGCAGGATTGGATATGACCCTTTTAGCACGTACTGGGGTAATAATCAGATGTCATATGGAAACTGCCTGTTACCATTTGCAACACATTTCTGCACAGGAAGGTTGGACTAAAAACAATAGCATTGAATTCTATAGCAAATTGAATGCTGACATGGAATGATTACATTAAACACACGATGACTGCTATTAACAAGTGAATCTCCCACTTCTGCATGGAATAACAATGAACGCAGTGGGCATGGTTAGTGTCACCCACACCTCTTTACTCAGCATGTAGTAACATATGCTACTACTTTATTGGTATGTTTTCAAATAATTTTTTACAAGGTCAGAAGTTCCACTATACCAACACATTTGGAGGTTATCAGCAACAGAACGACTGTTGAAAATTATAGTGACAACATACTTACATTTAGGAGGCAGCCTGAGGAAAGTGTCACACAGTTCCCAAGATTAATGACAGAGTCTCACACTCCACAATGTTAGTAACTCTGCAGGAAGTGACGGTGCATCAGAAAGTCAAGCATATGTTGTCATAACACTTAGACTTATACAAGAAAGCACATGATCATTTACGCCAGTATCTCCAAACCTAGATGGACACTTTCAGAATGATAGGAGAAATTCAGAGATAACAGTGTCCGCAGTGAATCCCTTACAAAGGGGGACCAAGCATGGAAAATTTTCACAGCTCCCCAAGAAGCAAATATACTGTGACATTACTGGAAGCACTTCCACAGAGAGTCAGGTGGAAATAGTCAAGAGTTCTTCAGTGTACGTGTGAGGATTTCCAGCACTACATGGATAAATACTCTTGTCCTTCGGGACGCCATCTTTATTATCTTGGTATTTCCCCTGGCTGCTGTCCGTTTCGCGGTCCCAGCATCTCTGACCTCGTACCCTGCTCTCCAACTTGCTGAACCTGCTCTACTCTCCAGAATCTACCCACCTGTTGAGGAAGGACCCCTTCCAAACACCAGCAGTCTCATCATACTGCCTTCTTTTCTCTGTCTCCTCACACCAAAGGAAGCAAGAACTACCCTGCTCTCCAACTTGCTGAACCTGCTCTACTCTCCAGAATCTACCCACCTGTTGAGGAAGGACCCCTTCCAAACACCAGCAGTCTCATCATACTGCCTTCTTTTCTCTGTCTCCTCACACCAAAGGAAGCAAGAAATACCCTTCTCTCCAACTTGCTGAACCTGCTCTACTCTCCAGAATCTACCCACCTGTTGAGGAAGGACCCCTTCCAAACACCAGCAGTCTCATCATACTGCCTTCTTTTCTCTGTCTCCTCACACCAAAGGAAGCAAGAAATACCCTGCTCTCCAACTTGCTGAACCCTGCTCTACTCTCCAGAATCTACCCACCTGTTGAGGAAGGACCCCTTCCAAACACCAGCAGTCTCATCATACTGCCTTCTTTTCTCTGTCTCCTCATACCAAAGGAAGCAAGAAATACCCTGCTCTCCAACTTGCTGAACCTGCTCTACTCTCCAGAATCTACCCACCTGTTGAGGAAGGACCCTTCCAAACACCAGCAGTCTCATCATACTGCCTTCTTTTCTCTGTCTCCTCACACCAAAGGAAGCAAGAAATACCCTGCTCTCCAACTTGCTGAACCTGCTCTACTCTCCAGAATCTACCCACCTGTTGAGGAAGGACCCCTTCCAAACACCAGCAGTCTCATCATACTGCCTTCTTTTCTCTGTCTCCTCACACCAAAGGAATCAAGAAATACCCTGCTCTCCAACTTGCTGAACCTGCTCTACTCTCCAGAATCTACCCACCTGTTGAGGAAGGACCCCTTCCAAACACCAGCAGTCTCATCATACTGCCTTCTTTTCTCTGTCTCCTCACACCAAAGGAAGCAAGAAAGTACATGGTGTCCTGAAACCTATTAGTTAAGATCATAATTGTAATTACTGCTTCTGAGGTTATAGAGCATGCCCCCAACCTAAACAGCCAACAGCCTTTACCCACTATCTATCCTTGAAGACTACCTACATTTTTTTTCACCTCCATCATTGTAACCCCCCTTCTTTTTACCTTTAGTATTTCCTTCCTTAGTCCTAGACCAACTAGCTCCCATATAGACTTGCCTTACATAGACTCCCTCTCAAATACTTCACCCTGGAGTTTTAAATGTCAACACCTACCTATCCTCCCACACTTCACTACCATTGTAGTACTTATCTCTGTACTTACTCTCACCTAACTTACCTTCAGTAGTCAGCGCTTGGCTGATTGTTTTTTCTTGAACTACTCCTTCACTTGTCTCTACCTGCTCCATTCGCCCTGTGGGCTCATTCCGCTCCCCTACCCTACCCCCAATTCCCACCCACCCCCACTGCATCTAGATTTATTTTTAACCCCATACCACCTGACCACTCCACACAGCCAATCATCTTCACTCCTCTTACCTCCCATATCACCTGACCACTCCCAGACTCCAATTATCTCCTTTCCTCCCACCTCCCATATCACCTGACCACTCCAGAAATCCAATTATCTTCTTTCCTCCCAAACACAACACCTATCTTTCTCTCATCCAATTAAAATTATCAACCAAACACAATGACACATACCATGCTCTCCTTTCTTATATGCCTCCTATCTACCCTCACAGCCCTAACCTACACAACGTCCCCACACACATACATTTCATTACCCCAAACCTCCTACCATACAACACAACCCTTCACACCAACAAAAGACCACAAGAGCTTCCCCATATCCCCCTTTCTACTAGAAATTAACAAAATAGTACTCATACTCAACAAGTGCTGTTTAACATCTTTCACTAGAAAGATACCAAACAAACTTTACATAGATATGCTACAAGCAATCAGACGTCATATACTATTAAAGAAATACCTCTTTATCTCTGGTGACATTCACCCGAATCCAGGACCAATCAACATCATACCCCCAAACAAACACACAACAGACCTACTCATCATAAACCTTAACACTCGCAGTATATCTAACAAAATTACTCATGTACACGCATTCATAATCCACTACTCCCCTGATATACTAACCATAACAGAGACCTGGTTAACTCCCAGCACTAAGAATGAAGAAATTCTCCCTCCAGGATATAACATCATTAGACTAGATAGAATAGGTAAGAATGGAGGGGGAGTTGCAATTATCTACAAAAATACACTTACTATACAACCCCTGCCAACCCCACCACCAAAAATTGACAATGCTGAAATCTTAGGAATTATGCTACAACTTAACAATAAAAAGAATATCAATATTCTCTGTACTTATATCCCTCCAGGCAATAACATTATTAAAATTGAAGAAATTCTGCAATGGACAAAAGACAACCTACCACAAGAGACTATTCTGTTAGGAGACCTAAACACTGATTGGCTAGCCTGCACCTCTAATAACCCCACTTGCCACATCAACCTCTATGGATTCTCTCAACTTATTCTAGAACCTACAAGAATAGATAAGAAGTCCCAAAAAAATCCATATTAGACTGGACATTAGTGAACTACCCAGAACAAAACTATCACACAGGTTGTCTACCAGACAGCCTTAGTGACCATCTCCCAACATTCCTCCTACGCAGACGTACCAACATACACAAACCTACTGTCTTTAGACAAGTTAGAAATGATCGCAAGGTTAATCCTCTACATCTTAACACTGCATTAAATAACTGCAACTGGGAACCTCTACATATCCTGAACTTAGACCTAGCAGTTGACTACTTTAATAATACCTTCATTAAGGTCCTTCACCATATAGCACCCATAAGAACTATTAGAGCTAAAGTCCACTCAGCTCCTTGGCTTACTAACACCACCAGAGCCTTATTAAAATCTAGAGATAAGGCATGGAAAACCTGGAAGAAAGACAACACTAGTCTTTCTAAACAAAACTATCAACATCTTAGAAACCAGGCTAAACAGTAAACTAAGTTAGACAAACAAAACTACTACCTAAATATCCAAAACAAATACTCCAACAGCCCACAAAAATTCTGGCATGCAATTAACTCCCTACTAAAACCAGGAAAAAACACCACACCCTCTCCCACCGCAACCTCCACAGACACAACTACCGAAATAGCCTCAAAATTCAACCAACATTTTACCAAATCTATTAACTCATTATCCACTCAACTAGCCAAAAATAACTACACACCCATGCCTACAGCACCAAACAACTCTGCTCCTCTTACCTTCTCACCTATCCCAACCTCTACAATAAAGAAACATCTCTTAAAACTTAAACCCACTACCCTCGCAGCAGATGGGCTACCAGCACATTTCCTAAAAATGGCAGCCAACTCCATAGCCTACCCAGTCTCAATCCTTATCAACCGCTCTATACAGGAGTCATATATCCCTCATGTGTGGAAAGTCTCCTATATCATTCCCCTTCATAAGGGAGGCACCTCCTATGATTTCTCAAATTATCGACCCATTGCTATTCTGTCACCTTTATCAAAGATACTAGAAAAATGCATACACTCAAGTCATGCACTTCCTAAACATAAACAATCTCCTCTCCCCCACACAACATGGCTTTCGCCCTCACCATAGTACAACCACTGCCCTCCTCTCCTTCACAGACCTAGTTAACCAACACAGGAATAACAACAGATTCGTATCAGCCATATTCCTTGACCTTTCCAAAGCATTTGATATGGTCTCTCACTCCATACTAATAGATACCCTCACCTCCCTAGCCTTCACCCCAAACACTATTGCTTGGTTTAAAAGCTACCTATCAGAATGACAACAAGCTGTCCAGTGGCAAGGAGCTTTATCATCTCTGCTCCCAACCACCACTGGTGTACCCCAAAGCTCCATACTAGGACCTCTTCTCTTCTCAATATTTACCAATAACCTATACAAAAGTAGCCTGCATGCCTCACTAATCCAATATGCAGATAATTCCACCCTTATATGCTCAGCTCCATCCCTGACCTCCCTACAGGACCTCACCCAAGAGTCCTTCACCTCAGTAGAAAGATGGATAACTAACATACAACTTATCCTAAATCCTAACAAAACCAAACTACTACTTTTTACCCCAAACAAATCAAAAAACAACTCCAGTCTTCTTCTCCATCTCCTCTGCCAATGGTACTATCATCTCTCCCTCTCCTCACACCAAGCTCCTTGGCATCAAAATAGACAACAACCTCCACTTCAACATCCACATCTCTCAAACTATAAAAAAGGTGCACAAAAAGATGGGTTCCTTATACAGGCAAAAGAACTTTCTAACTAATCAAGCTGAAGTCACCCTAGCTCAAACCCATCTCCTATCTACACTACTATATGCAGCCCCAATTCTCACTCACATTAGGAAATCTGACCTAGACAAACTTGAGTCCTGTTATAACAGAATTGCCAAGTTTGCCAAAAACACCCCATTTAGAACCCATCACTGCATACCTCTCAGACAACTTCAATGGCTCGAACTGCCACAGTTGCTACTATATCACCAACTTGTTCTATCATATAACATCCTAAAACAACCCGATAAAATTCCTGCATTAAGGCATCTACTGACCCGCCACACTCCAAATCGTCCACTCCGCTCAGCCAAGTCACTCCTCACTACTACCTCAGCAAATAATACAGCAGGAAAATCTCTCTTTTCACACACTATAGCCAAAACTTGGAATAATCTCCCCCCATCTGTGACTTCTGCAGCTAGCACCACTCTATTCAAAAACTCACTTAAGGCCCATCTCACAAGTTCTTGGCTCTGTCCATGTATCACATAGACCACAATCTGTTACCTTTACAACCAACTTCTATCTGTCTTTTCATGCCCCAATAAATATATTTCCTCAAAATATTTTACATGGAAAACATGTACCTAATAAAATCTGACTATGCTCTTTGCTAACTAAATGTATATATGTAAATTGCTTTTTTTATTGCAAATGTCTACTCTTTTGACTTCCGTCTAGAAATTTCTTGTTCAATAGATACTATTGCCTACATATGGTATTATATGTTTATTTTCTGCAATGTGTTATCCTAATGAAACTGGAGCTTTTCTCCCCGGGCCTCCGCTGTAAACGAACCTTGTCCAGTCGGACCATCCCGGTAAACAAAATTAAAATAAAAATAAATAAATAAATGGCAGACAGAAGGGGTAATGCCAGTATCACACTGATGTGTACTATGGTGGCACACCAAGCATCTGTGGCCAACTATTAGGACTTAACAGACTCAAGTAGGAGTCAGCCCTGAAAAGGTAAGAAAACAGGGTGCTGAGTCAGCCTTGAAAGGGTAAGAAAATGGGGTGCTTCCCAGACAAGAAACAAGTGCTTCTCAATAAAGTACTGTAATTAGTAGGGGGGGGGGACAAGCACAATGGGTTTGTCTGCAGGAGTAACTGCATCAAGTAGGTCATGACATTGAACCAACGCACCATATCCAGCTCTCATAAAAGCCCCTCTTCAAAATCACTTGCAGCATCAACTAGCCTATCTTTAAGTAATGTGCATGACACATTTGACATTGACCTAGTATGATTCAAGTGTGATATTTTTGTTTACAATTCGACCTTCACACACACAATTCAATGCTTAACTCAAAGGAGAATAAAACATGTGCGTGTACACACACACATACGTAGTATGTACAAGAGAGGAAACACTTTTAAGCTGTATGCATTTCATTTCTGTATTGGTACTGTTTAAAACCTCATGGAAGTGTGGAAAGAAAGCTATATGTCAATAAGATAGCAGACATTAACCCCATTAATGCTATATGCATAATCATTGTTATAGCTGGCAATTACCTACAACTTAAAACTAGCAATACACAAATAATCAAGGAATTGATGAGAAAATTTAAAAAATGAGTATCTTGCCATGTAAACAACCACCACTGCCCCTTCAAACTTACCACTGCTCAGATGATGATGTCTTACTGTGTATGTATGATAAAATGAAATAATCTGATGTGCAGTACCTTAACAGCAAAATAGTTCAAACTGAGAAAATACTGCATAATATAAAAAACAATATGGTGCACTTACAAAATAAAATAAAATAAAAATGCCGGACCACCAAGGTCAGACAAAACACTTGCCTCTTTATTTGTAATACCAAATAATTAAGCGCTTTCGCCAGAACAACCTGGCTTCATCAGAGTCATCTGGTTAATAAACACCCACATTTTTAAATATCCCATTACAAACCCCTCAAACCAATCAGAAGATAAATCCAGTGATTACATCACATTCCAGTTAAAACAATCACTGACAACTGAAACGTTAAGTTAAATATATATATCTATAAAAACAATTATCTGTTCAATCGCCAGCTCTAAAATTTCATACTAAAAATGCATTTCCATATAAGGTTGAAAGCTAAATAAAAACAACACCTAAAACAAAACAGTCTTAGATCACATTATCCCTGTGTTTTAAAACAGGCATTAAGGAGGTACTATCATTCAATCCTGGCAACTTTAAAGCATTAAGCCTCAGTTGCCATCTGAGTTCTCTCATCTCTACCTCTGTCTTTACATCACCCCCTTTCTCCCTGTTTAACACTCTGTCAACTACAAAAACAATTTTTTTTTAAATTCATACATTTTTTGCTATGTAAATAGAGTGCATTATGTTCATCCTTGTTCTTGACACTCCTAATATGTTCAGAAATTCTGTCACGCAGCCAGCGAATAGTCTTTCCTACATAAAACCCATTGCAGGCTGTACACGTGGCAACATAAACTAACATAGTACTGTTACAGTTATTTTTCCCAGGGTATGCTATAGTAAACTTATAGTCCCTGATAAGTACATAAGGGCCATCATTTATGTAATGACAATATCTACAGTGATCACATTTTGACATCATAGATGTTTTAAATTTGTTTCCCACTACATTTGCCTCTAACAAATTTTTAATATTCTTGCCCCTGCTTTAAATAATGTTAGGCTTACTACCCAAAATAGCTTTTGTCTTTTGGTTTAAACAAAAATCCCAACCAAAGTTCAGGGATGAAATAAAAAGGGGAGCTAATGAGCTATATTTCAACACCAGTGCATCTCCATAACTTTTTTTGTCTTTCTCACTCAAATTGGTGATGTTCCCATTTCTTAAAATCAGGCAAAATACAGTCTCCCGTCTTCCTATAATTTCCTTTCTAATCTTTAACAATAACTTTAAGGGGTAGCCCCTGTCAAGAAACATACCTATCAATTTGAACATTTCTTGTTTGAAGACTGTATCATCGCTTACCATACGAGACATCCTCACCATTTGTCCTTTAATGATGCCTTTTTTTTGGTTGAATGGGAGACAACTATTGAAGTGCAGCAATGAATTAGAAAATGTATCTTTTCTAAAAACATTGCTGCACAGACCTTAGGGTGATATGGCCAAACTAATCTCCAAAAAATGAATTTCGTCTTTGTGATAGTTGTGTGTGAATCTAAAAAAAATGCAGTTGTACCATTTAGATAGTCAATAAACTCCCCTATTTTGATGTCATCACCTTTCCATAAGATGAGCTGCAGGATTCATGAAGCCTCCGTGTAAGAGTTAGCAAGTCTTACACGGAGGCTGCAGTTAAACGGGGTGATGTCAGCATGCCATGCATATTCATGAGGGCATGCTGAATCACACCCTAGGCTAACACAGTCCGTGTAGCAATGTAGGAGGCGTGTCCGCATGGCGAGTCCTGCAAAGGGACACGCCCCCAGAAGAATCACAGTCCCGAAAGGAAACTCCCACGAGCGAGTCCGCGGAAATGTCAAGAAATACAACAGCACACATGCCCCCACAGACTATAAACCCAACTGAAATGTAAAACATAAAAATGAACAGTTTAATTTTTTTTTTATAATTTCAAAAATGTTTGCCCGTAATTGAGCTCGTTTGCACGGGTGTGCCCTTCGCTCAGCCACAGTTAGCAGTCATTGAAAAAGCATATAAGATCTAAATATGCAAAATAAGCCAAGTACCAATAGCGTAGCGGTAGAGACGTTGGCCAAATAGGAGGTAGTCACGGTTCGAGCCCCAACAACATCATTTTTTATTTTTAGTGAAATAAGCACAAAACAATCCCCTGACATATATGTGTATATATATATATATATATATATATATATATATATATATATATATAAAACTATAATTTAAGTAAAATGTAATAAATGGGCCATGTTTTTATGAAGAAATCTGACACAATAAAAAAAATATTTTATAAGTGCTCATAGCTGAGCAGCGCTCTAACAAGCCAAGTATGTTTGCCCGTAGGTGACCAGTGGTTTAACAGGTGTAAAATGAGTGCCCGGAGTTGAGCAGCACTTTAACATGCTGAAACTGTGTGCCCGTAGTTGCGCAAAATTTCTCACAGTGTAATATGCATGCTCATAGCCAAATAACGTGTTAACCAGCGTAACCCGTTTGCGTGGAGCTGCGCAGCGCACCAACTGGCTTACCGGCGGGCAACGTTGAGCAACCTGCATCAAAGCCGCCTTTAAACAGACACACCTCCTAGCCTGTCTAGACAGTAGTAAAATAAAAAAAAAGCAATGCCCAGGCTCGAACCCAGGATACTGTGCATCATAGTCAAAGTACTGAACCACTAAGCCATGACAGCTGTACTGAGAAATGCAGCATTAGCATATATATAGGAATGAATGGAAACAGAAGCATGACAAAGCAGGTTTTTTTAAGCTGATACAATTCCAAAATGGCCAATCACAGATAAGTGTGGGAAAAACGGCATATATAAGCCCCATAGGTGGGAATACACAGCATAACTGATTGTGGACCCTATTTGCAGTCAGGATGGCAGGTGTAGGAGAGGGTAGTTGCTTCCGAGCACAGAGGTGGGGTGTTGAGGAGTCCAAATACATGGTTTGGCTCCTAGTCCACGATCATGAGGCTCAACTCATGCAGGGCCAGGTTCTGTGGGGCGCGTACAAGGCAGAGGCGTGGAACCGGTTGGCACGATCTCACCAGTACCACAGGCATACCAAGGACTGGTGAACAGGTCTGTCACCACCAAGCAGACCTGAAGAGACAAAAGCAGGACCAACTGAACCGTTGGATCCAGGAGACCCGGCAAATACCCAACACCCCACTACTGAGTAAGTATCTATGTAATTATGTATGTAAGGAATTATCCTAGCTGATATTATGGAGATGTATGTTCCAATATTACTTCATTTATATTACAGCTGCAGGTGTGTGTTCTGCGAATCGGCGAGCCTATGGTGATAGACTGGAGCGGTTGCGCCACCAGGCAGGTTAGTAATTATATTTCTGTAATTGTTATACAATATAAGTGAGACAGCTTGTAAAAGAGTTCAGTGCAGTTACATATTAATAAAGTTCAAATAACACTAGAAGAAAGATTCTGCTAGTACTGTATGATTAAATAAGTGATGCAGCCTGTAATCCAGAAATAAAAATTAAACAAGTCTGAAATAGAGATTTCCCACCTGTATTGTAATATCAGATAACCTGCTGCAGCCTGAAAATTAGTGGTAAACAAGCTAAAGACAATAGACATGTGTCAAATACATCCCCTTTGAAAATCTGCCATATGAAACAAGTGAGTCTGTTGGAAAGGATTGTTGCAACCAAGTATGACATGTTAATAAAGCCTAGAATAAAGTACCATCTTGAATTGTAAAAATAAAACAAGTGAGAGTGTGAGAAAGAGGTACGAATCGACCAAGAAAGCTGTTATAACTTCTGAATAAAGTATACTGCAGTCAGTACATAATGAAATGAATGAGACAGCCACAACCAAACAGTGAAATGTTTGAAATAAAGTACTGAAGCTGGAATGTGTCTGTCCCACAATTTGGATATGTTGCTGTACCCTTGCAATATGGAGATAGTATGGTTGTATGAAATAATGAACATCCACAGTTGTCTAGAGCCATATAAATGAAATGTAGCAGGATGTTGTACCTGAACACAGCCAGATATGAACGTGTATGAATAAAAATGCAATGTATATTAATGTAGCAGTAACAGTCCCATCACCAACATTCCTAAGGTTACATATAGGAAACTGTACTAAGACCTGTAGGGTATATATATCTGCAGTTACTAGAGATGTACAGCATATGTATAGGCAGTTGAAGTTGTTAATGAAATATTTCTTCACACTACCCTATATTCACAAATAATGCCATTCCACAACAAACTGGGTATGTGTATTCACAATTAATTCCTATGGACATTTGTCCTGTTGGTTCAAACATATTTGCACGTACGTTGCTGCATGTGCCCTGTTCACATGTCCAAACCTGATGGCCTGTTGCCATCAATCAACCCTGCAAGCTGTTGGATTGTGTACTGTTGTTCAAAATATGCATGTGTTATGCTTGCTGTTCAATGTTTGGAATTCATGGGTGTTTGGTTAATGGGAATACTGATGCATGCTGTTACAACTAATTTTGAATGGAATTGTTTGTTACTAACCCAAAATGTCATAAAATATTGCTAAACATAGGACAACAGGGAAGGCGGGTTCCAGCGGACCCACCTCTCCCACCTCAGCTGGCGAGTGCACCTGGCACTAGTGCCCAGGCCGGAACCTCCTCTGGTGGCCCTGTTCCACCTTCGGATGGAAGCGCTGCAGGGGATGGGGCATGTCCCCCCTCTGCAAGCGTGGCCGGAGGAGACCGTCCACTCACCCTCCAAAGTGTCCGGCCTGTGGTGCATAGCGAGATCAGGCATTCTGTGCCTGGACCCCTACGCCAGCTTGAGGCTTGGGTGGCACAACTCACGGGTGTGCCTGCTGCCCGTCCTACACAGCACCCAGCACAGCCCCGTCCTGGGCTGTGAAGGCACACTGGCAACTGCCCATGGGTGGGGATCTCAGTTCCACTGTTGCCATCTGTGGGCTCATGGGCTCGCGATATCCAAACATCCGTCCCAGTCAATTGTGTTCCCCCCCACTTGTCATACTCCGCCCCTGTATGCGTCTTGTTTGTCTTGTCTGTTAACCTCCCCTACCTACCTCCCTCCCCAAATATACCTACTTCCTGTACCTCACATTCCACTCTCACCTGAAAAAAAAATAAAAAAGGGCACTCTGTTCACGCAAAAAAATTACGACCCATACATAGCTGCCCATTTTGCAGACATGTCTGCTGGACATGTGAACTGGTAATTACAATTGGCTGTACAACTTATTTTGTTGTCCTCACCCCTCTCTCAGGGGTGGAAGGTTTCAAATTTCACACCAAATTACAGACATATGCACAGCTGTTGCTGATAAAGAAATGGGCAGCTATGGGACTTTCCTACATCCTTCCTGCAAATCCTGAGCTTGTTTTCCTACTGTCCTACCCTCTTTGTGCCCCCTTTTTCACCACTGTTCTATCTCCCCATTTTCTTTTCTTTCAAAGAAATTAGCGCGGGTGTGCGCGTGAGTAAGCACTTTTAAGCAGTAGTAAGCGGGTGTGCGCTTCTGTGAACTTAGCTAAGCGTGTGTGCGTGAAGCTAAGCGACAGTGCGCATGCGGGAGCTCCGCACAAACCAGCGCTAACCCGCTTACAACTGCTTAAAAGTGAAAGTACCTTACTCACTCTGAATGACAAGGCCTGTAGTCTGCTCAGCAGCAAAATAAAATTCCTCTGTCAGTCTCGAACCCAGGACCTTGGAAACACTAGTCTGCATGACTTACCACTAAGCCATGACTGATATACAAGAACTTTGTGCTGAAAGCAATATATCATGAAATAGTAGGGCTGAATGTAAAGGGAATATAGGAAGGCTATTACACAAAGCTTTTCTTGTATCTTTACTGGCAATTCTTTTGGATTTGTATAACATTAGTGTGAGAAGAGAAACAGCCATGCTAGTCGGTAGCTAGTAGGTAATAATGTGACAGTAGCACCTTGCAAACCACACTCACTATCACAGCAGGATAAACACTGCCATATTTGAATAGGTAAGAGGCCAGACCTCGCAACTGTGACTGATTTACAGGGATGTCCCTGATTTGAAAACAAATTTTAACTGTGCCCCACTGACTCTCTGGGAAATGTACTAACAGTAGGCAGAAAGGTGTTTTATCCCACGTAATGGTAACTGTCAATTACTGAAAGTATGCACTGCTTGCATGTCAGAAATGGTGTAGTAATACATATGCTCAAAATACCCCACAGTCACAACTGCAGAATATCTGAAATATATCACGGGTGTATCCCACTGACATGTACCATTCCCTGAGGCTGATAAAAGATACACCTGAGAGTATCTGAGGCCTGCAAGTGTCACAAACTCACAGGCATATCATTCTGTCTGCTGTCACACACTATGTGAATAGCTGTAGAATAGCTTCCACAAGCACACCCACATGTAGGTGTACAACCCACAAATATCAAAGGAGGTATCCAACTAATAAAATAAGGACAGTATAGCAGTTTACAAGCGCTGCATGTGCCTGTTATCCATAACTGTTAGTACAAAGTACAAGGCCCCACTACTGCTCAGCAGCAAAATAAAATACCCTTGTAGGTGTCAAGCCCCACACCTTGGCCAGACCAGACTGCGTGCAGTACCACCAAACCACAACAAACATATAAGGAATTGCTGCTGAAAGAAATATAGCAAGCATTACAAGGAGTGAATGTAAATAGAAAATAGGAAAGCCATAGCAACACATTCCAGTAAAGACACCTAGCAGGCATTCAAGGAGTGAATGTAAAGGCCAAATAGTGAAGCCATAGCAACAAATTGCAAGAGCCACTGCTGTATACCAGTTACTCCGCAAGTGCCACAGGAAAGCACATACTCCCATTTAAACAGTATTAGTATTATTAGGTGTCAGTTAACATACAAACTGAGAAGAATAAACTGGAGGAAGCAATAGTCAGGTGCCAGTACAACATGCATTTCAGTGCCTACAACACAGCCTGAAATATGACAGACATACCAACCTTTACACTCACAGAACAGTGTCCACAGCATACCAGCATGGTCCCCACCTTGACAATCTGAAAGGGCTACGCCTACCTAACCTAACATTTTATAGCACTGTCCTGAAATCACAGTGAGAACTGCAATTACCACACAGCAGGCTGCATGCAAGTAGTAAATGCTGGCTAACAATTGGTGCAGAGGCCATCACATGCACATGTGCATATACCTACAAAAGCAGCCTGTACTCCCAGTCCACACATGCAATACTTTCATTGCAACATCCGGAGGGAGAGACAGAGAGAGAGAGAGAGAGAGAAATAAAAAACAGAAAAAGAGACACAGAGGCAGCCACCAAAAATAAAACAATACAAAACAGCAAGCTAACCAGCAGCAAGCCATCACAAACAGCAGTGACAAACAAAGGTAATGTAAACTAATAATGTAATAGTCTACATACTGTGAACCCTCCATATATATATATATATATATATATATATATATATATATATATATATATGAAGATGTGCATAGGGCAGGGGACATACTGCAACTGTTAGTGAAGGCTGGACATACATATGTATGTGAAGGTTGCTATGTGCACATATCAATGTAGGTTGTAGTGCAACGTACAATGTAGGTTGCACAGTAATGGATGTTTAGCAGAATGTTAGTGTGTGTATTCGTATGTGTAAATAAAAAGGTATATATATATATATATATATATATATATATATATATATATATATATATATATTATATGTATATATGTATCTATATATAATATGCATATATGTATACAAAGAGAGGGATGTAGAAATAGATAGACATATATAGATAGATAGAATATGTATATACATATATATGTAATAGACACATATATAGATATATATAGATACATACACATATACAGACAGATATGAATGTCTACAGATATGTATGTATATGAATATCTCTCTCTCTCCACCCCTCTCTCTCTCTCTCTCTCTATATATATATATATATATATATATATATATATATACACACACACACACACACATATATATACATATATATATATATATATATATATATATATAGATAGATATATAGATAGATATATATCTACTGAGAGAGGCACATGTGTGCAGATGTATTGCAACAGGTGCCTGGTGACAAAGGCATGGACTGAACACCAGTGTGGGTACTGGAGTACCATACCCCATTCCAAAACACACCACATATGTGGTTGCCTGCCTACTACTGGATGTGTCAGGAGAGAACATGGGAAACAAGTGTACAAGAGCCTCCCCTTTGATATTCACAGTGGCACACTAGTCTTGTAATACCTGTACATGGTACGTGTCAGCAGAAATGGTGTGTCAGCTAGGGGAAATGTAGGTCACTGTACCCCTCTACACCTCACAATGTCCTACATGGTATGTACCTCCCATGACAACTACAGAAAGGGAGAAGGACACAGTCATACCTAACAAACAGTGATAATGCCTTCAAACACATTACCTATGCAGAGTGACTGACAAAACCACAGACAGAGTGCCTCTCATACTAAGTACACAGAGGTTACCACTGCTTGATATACATAGTTAAGTCACACCCATAACAGTTGTCCAACACCCATGGTAACACCTCACAATATCCCCAGCCTAAATGACCTATGTCTGTCATCCTTGGCACCGCAGTAAAGAGCACATGGTGGAGGTACAGGTTCCTACCCACAAATAAGCCATACCCTGGAGTAAACCACCCAGCATTAAGAAGCAAGGCTCCCCATTAGTAGATGTCAGACATACCCCTGTTGAATGTTATGCAGATAGGTAATATGCCATATGAGTCACCCTGTGTAACTGTTTGACAGGAGCAAGTACAATCACATTACATGTATCCCAAGGGGCAGGGTAGCATAACAGTATGCTGCTGTAGGCCCAGGGCCAATAGCATACTACCTGCCTATGACACAATGCACACACACATGTACTCATTGCAATACCAACTATGTGAGGTGGAATGAGTGTGCCACTGACTGTGTGCAAGGTCTGTAATGGTGTGATTGCTCAGCATGACTTTGTGTCTGTCATGGTAGTGTGTGCCCTTGGTGTGAGGCCAGAGAAAGATGTGTCAGGTATTGGGATACAAACATACTACATTGCCATATGTTGTGCTTGCTGTGGTTCCCTGTATGTGACTGCGGTGTAGGTATGGTTATGGCAACAAAGACTATGGTGCATTACCAGTGAAATTTGTACTGTGCATTGCATAGGTTGACAATGTTCCCCATACATTACCTTGATACAAACCCCCAGTGTGAGGCTGAGCACTGGACCTCAAACAGTGTGCCGACTGCTGGAGTATACTTGTTTGTTGTATGGAGTGTGCCAGGCACTGTCACACAGTTGTTGGCTGAGCACTGATATGTGGTCATTTACATGTGTATCCCCCAATAGACAGACAGATGCTATATATGGCAGTTCAGTGATATCACTACAGTAGAGTATTGTGTGCCATATCACTTGCTCACATATTTTTCTTTTCCTTCCAGGGTGATGGTGCACCAGCGCAACCCCACTTACTCTGCTGCAGAGGAAGAGGAGATACACCAGAGCCTGGTGCGGGATTTTGCCACACTCTTTTCCTGCACCAGCCAGAACCAGCAGGAGAGGGCTGCACTGTGGCAAGACCTTGTCCGTTGGGTAAATGACATAGGCATGCATAACCGGACATATGAGCAGGTACGCCATCACTGCAGTGATTTAATTAGAAATGTCCATCAGCGTGCGTCTGATATCCACAGGCAACAGCTTGCCACAGGTGGTGGGGCAGCTATACACCCCGCCTCACCAGACTGGAGGGGCTCCTCCTAAGTGTTGTGGCTCCAGCCCAACAACAACATCCGCACACATGTGTAATGATGGAGGCTGGAGCCAACCAGCATGAGGACTTGGAGCGTGCAGGTAACATGCCATATCTATAGTTGACTGTTCTCTACACTGGTAGTTTATGAATGTGTGAGGTGTGTACTGTGTTTGTAGCTGTTATCCTGGTAATTACTGTGCAAGAGTGACATTGTCAATATCAGCAGTAGACCTGTGAAAGCCAACTGTTGTACTACTGAACTGTATCATACTCACAGTATCAATGGCACAGTTGTGCCCACTGACAATAACTGTCTTATTTGTGCAGGTCCCTCTGGTGTAACAGTAAGGCAGCCAATCCATGCTGGTGAGTGTGTAATAACAATACCTTTAATACTAATGATAATAATAGTAATAATACCCTCAAACGGTATTGCTATGTGTTTGATTGCATGTGTGTTTGTGTCTGTGTGTTTGTATCTCATGTACTGAGGAGTCTGCATGTGCCCATGTGTGCATGTGTGCATGTGCCCATGTGCCCATGTGCGCATGTGTGCATGTGTGCATGTGCCCATGTGTGATTGTGCACGTGTGCATGTGTGCATGTGCCCATGTGTGCATGTGCCCATGTGTGCATGTGCCCGTGTGCATCTGTGGTAACACTGTGTACACATTGTAAACTGTGTTTCCTGTCTTCCTCTCACATGTTCTGGTGTTGCTCTGGTGGTGTGCAGCAGGGAACCTGAATCTGCTGCTGGAGATAGTGATAATGATGATACCTGTGTAATGGTAAAGGGAGGTGTGCCAGGGTCCATTGTTGGTCAGTCAATCGACAGTACACAGCTGTCAACCCCATCAATGTGCACAGTCATCCTGCCAATACATCCATTGTCACCAATGTCCCTAGGTGATGGACAGCATACAGTGGGCATTGACCAGGGTAATGTGGTATCAGTGGCACATGCATCCCCTCACAGCAGCCATGGCCAGTGTCCTGACATGGTACCACACAGATGTCCAGGGGTTCTTGTGGGAGCATCCGTGGTCATACTGCCCCTGTCAGACGTGCCCACAGAGGTCTTCCAACCTCAGCTATGTTCTGGGCTGTAATGCAGACGCAGTCACATATGGAACAGTACCACCAGACAGGGTCTGTGGGAGCTGAGAGCACATCGCACTGCTATGAATGACACTATGCGTGACGTTGCGGCTGCCATCCATAATTTCACCGAGGTCATTGACAGATGTTGGGGGGGACACATTAGATCTGTTCCACAACTACATGTCCATGAGCCAGAGCAACGCAGGATGGTTGAGGCATCGACGTGGACGTATGCCAGCAACAGCAGCAGCTGGCAGTCATCGCGGACGACAACAAACCCGCGGCTGCTCCAATAGTGCCAGTACCAGCCCCAGCAATACTGGGTCTGTGCTGTCATCAGACCGCCCTAGGAGACCATGTGCACGTGGCTCTGGACATTTCCAGCAGGGACATGTCTCCAGTCACCAACCAACTGCTTCTGATGACAGTACGCAGTCTGGCTTAGTACCCGATACTGTCCGTAGCACCCCTGCCAGGCACAGATACCGTGTCCGTGGCCAGAGACAGTGTGATCTGTATGACCTGGCAGGTACAGTCTGTGGCTGTCCACAAACACCCGTATATGGCAGCCACGAGGTGGAACTGTGTGCATGCATACACACATGCATAATGCTAACACCTAGGGCTAACACATACATGCACACACTGCATCAACATTGCCCCATCTTGTACTGTTGTCCCTCACTAACACACACACATATACATGTCGATTGGTTGTATCAGTGGCAGACTCAGGCATACCAAGTACACACCCTGTGCATATGATGAAACTGTGCCACCTCCTGCAGTCTGTAACATCGATGCAGGAACTGGTTAACATGGTGCTGATGCACAGGGTGACTACACAGAAGTGTAGTAATATTATCATGTTGTCAACTGTACAGTGTAATGATATCACTGTGGGTATATCCCAGCATGCCTGATGCATTAACAGTATGATTGTCATTGTATTGTTTGGTACACCCCTATTAATTACCATAGTGTAATGTCTGCACATCTTTGTATTCTGGTGGTAAGGCTGTAAACAGAAGGCCACCTACATAGGTAGCACAGAGGATAAGAAAATGGAAGTAATGATACTCAATGACGGACATGTAAACCACAAGATGCATGCAGTCCAAACTCTACTCTGCATGGAGAATGTTGATATCTGTGCAGTAATAGACAACAGGTTCAAGACTCCCAAGAGCACCCTAGCACTACCAGGTTACACCTCATACCATGCTTGATAGCCCCAAAACACAGAACTAACTATGACAGGAGGTGAGTCTCATTAAAAGTCAAGCATACTGTGGTGGCAGGACAGGTAGCATACATCCTACTAAGTTGGGAACTGCTGATTGAGGGCTCAGTGTCTGTTATTCTAAATGTGTATTAGTTCTGGTTTAAGCACTTGGGCTTCAGGCCAGTTATTTTACATTACGAAGGTTCATGGTCTGCACTCTTGTGGGAGGAGAGGCTGGACTCTGCCCGTCTGAGCTGGGAATTTCTGGCTAAAGGCTTATAGTGCCTGCATATTTGAACTGTTTCTTACTGAAATTGGTACACCTTGTTTGCTGTAGCATAGACTAGATCCAGGCCTGCTGAATGTAGCTTTGTTTGTATGCTTGTTTGCTTGTTATTTCCCTGAAACACAGCTTTACAGCACCTCTGTGGATCCCTAGTGACATCTGCATTGCTTACTGTACGTATTTCCTTGTTTCACTTGACAGAAAGTTACTGTTTGCCATTTTTGCATTTAAGTTACTTGTAACACATTGCATTTGAGTTACCTGGCACTTGCTCACTAAAGCATTTATATATGCCAGCACTAACAAATTAAAAGCACTACACCCTCACAAACTCACCTTGAGTACCTTGTTCCCCATTGGCCCTTTTTGTTGTTAATTATAAAGGAAATCCCAATACTATTCTAGCATGTCCAAAGGTCAGTTGTCAATCTCCTCTCCAGTCCAGCTGGTGAATCTGGGAATCTAGAGGCAATGTTACAACTGCCTCATGTACACAGACAACCCTCTCCTCCTCCCAACAAATTCCAACACATGTGAGAGATGCAACCATATAGACAAACTGCAGGCTAAGCTCTCTCAACTCAGTACTGGCGAAACCTGTCAGGAGGAGAAGGAAACCACAGTCACTACAATTCCAGTCTCACATAGACCTACCACGACAGCAATCCAAACACATAAACACGCAAAAACATACTCGGAGTCTCTAAATAAAATTTTGCCTAAGCTGCAGACACGCAAGCAACCGCTACCCCAGAACAGAACACGTACAACACATAGCTCACAAAGCCAGTGTGCCGAACAGTCACAGCCCTTAAGGCTAAACAACACACCTGATACACTTGTAATAGGTGCCTCTATCGTCAGGTACACTGACGTCCCGCTCACCAGGCTGAACTAGGAGAAGGTCACGGTGAGATGCCTGTCGGGCACTATGATCCGCCACATAACACAAGCACACAGGTCACTCCAAGGCATGTACAAATATGACTCAGTCAGTGTCCATGCTAGTGTGAATGACCTGAGATGTACCTCCCTGGACTACATGATAAGAGACATAGAGGAGCTCTCTGAGCATGTGGCCCAGGCTGGTATGACACTGACCTTGAGTAGTATCTTACCCTCACCAAGAATGATGCCACAATATGAAGACAAGATGATCAATTTCAACAATTGGCTTAAGTTTTGGTGTCATTCAAAGGGGATCCAATGCCTGTCAACCTGGGATGACATGCTCGACAAGCCATGATGCTTTGCTAGGGACGGTTTGCACCTGTCACCCATGGGCTTTCGGATATTGGCAAAGGCTCTTGCTACCCCCATAGTGCCTTTTTTAGGCAACGCTCAAAAGACAAAACCACCTCCATAGGTATTACAAGGGATAGGAAACTAATAGTAATGCTACTCAATGCCAGCAGTGTAAACCTCAAGACGCATGCATTGGAAACTGTCCTTAGCATGGAGAACATCAATATCTGTGCAGTAACAGAATCCTGGTTCAAGGCTCCCAAAAGCACCCCAGCACTGCCAGGTTATACCTCATACCATGCTTGTCGGCCCCAAAACTTGCACCAAAACAGAACAGGAGGGGGAGTATCAATATTCATCAAAGATACACACACCTCCAGGTTGGTGGCACAGCACGAAGCATCAGAGACTATCCATGTGCAACAGTGGGTAAAACTGCCTTCCAGTTCATAGCCTGGCACACACCACCCCCCCAAACCCAGGAACCCCACTTGGCCTTCCTGAGAACACTGGAAATATGAAGGTCTCTCCAAACACCATTATATTGGTGGACTGCAACTACCCAAACATAGACTGGGAGCATTACTCTAGCTCCAACACCCTAGCTAAAAGGTTCCTAGCATTTATACACTCAAATGCTATGGAACAACTTGTTACCACTCCCACAAGAGGGGGAAACATACAGGACCTGCTCATCACCAACATGGGGACTCTATGCTCCAGACCAGAAGTGTACCCCTCACTGGTAATATCAGACCATAAACTAATCTCACTGGATATTCACATCCCAACCCCACCCCCTGCTGACAAAAATACAGTGTAAAACTTCTCTACAGCAAATTCCACACCCCTCAAAACTGAGGTTGAATCCTTCAAAGCCCCCGGGCCTGTGGAAATACGGCCCAGACCACAGAATCCTTTATAAACGCATTCTATGAACACCTTCAGGAATGCATGGAACATGCAATCCCAAATAAAAACAAGACCCAATCCTACAAAGGCAGACGTCCTGTCTGGTGGACCATAGCCATAACAAAACTATACAATAGAAGGAGGAAGCTACTACATGATAGAGAAAAACCCCAAAAAGGGGAGGCATCTCTGTTCAGTGTTAGCAAAATACTACGGGCACTCATAAAATCGTCTAAGGATAGCTTTGAGAGATGAAATGCACAGGATAAGGATAATCACAAGACTTTCTTCAGTTATGTTAGGAACCTGGGTGGGAATTCCCAGATATGCTCAGAATTAGTCCAAAATGAGAAAAGACTACACCGAACCCACAGACATTACCAACATCCTAGCTGACAGGTTCAGCACAAACTTCTCACCCCCCTCCCCACCAGAAGGGCAAATATCTATCCCAGCAGAGTGCTGCCCCCCAGACATCTCAGATGCTCAGGTAAGAGCCGCCCCCTCCAAAGCAAATAACACAGCGTCAATGGGACCAGACGGTGTCCCGGGCTGCATCCTACATGAACTCCAAGATGAGCTAAACCCAAACATAAAACTACTGTTCAGTCTCAGCCTTACCACAAGTTATGTACCCAAAGAGTGGCGTACAGCAACAGTGGTCCCTCTCCACAAAGGTGTTGCCTCAACGGATCCTGGAAACTATCGCCCCATAAGCCTGACTAGCTTGGTCTGCAAAGCTATGGAAAGGATCATCATGGACCTCATACATAAAGATATTGGGGACCTACAGACACTGGATCCTACCCAGTGTGACTTTAAGGGCAGATCCTGCCTCTTACACCTGGTTGATTTCTTTGAAACAGTCACCAAGGCCATTGACAAGGGGAAGGTGGTCCACACAGTCTACTTGGACCTCGCAAAAGCCTGTAATACAATACCCCACTCGGGCATTATAGATAAGCTCACCAGCTTAAATATACACCCCTATGTCACTAGATAGGTTGCAAACTGGCTCAAGGACAGAACCCACATGGTTAGAATTGCTGGAGCCATGTCAGACTCAAACCAGTTACAAGTGGTGCCCCACAAGGCTCAGTCCTGGGACCTCTCCTGTTTGGTATACATGTCTCGGAGGTACAGGCTGACACGGAAGGACTGTGGCTGACCAAGTTCGCGGGTGACCACAAACTGGGCACTATAATTGACTCTCCAGCTGACACAACCATCCTCCAAAAGGGCCTCATAGAAACAGACAACTGGTGCCAGAGCCATGGCCTCAAGCTAAATGCCACAAAGTGTATAGTCATCCCCTTTGGCAAAAACAAAGTGGCCACAAATGACCACATAGGTGGTAATCTATTACGTACGGAAGAAGTAATTAGGGACATGGGGCCAAAGTTGATAGCAATCTCTCATTTGACGACTACGTGGCCAAAGTGGTTAGAAAAACATTTTATATAGCCCGCCTAATCATGACAGGATTCACATCTAGATCAGGGGAGGTCATCGTGCCTCTTTACTCATCCCTCATCAGGACCATAATTGAGTACAATGCCCCTTTTGACCCTACCAGACACCTGCAGCAACTGGAAAGACCACAAAAGTACCTCACCAAGAGGATCAAAGGGCTCAAACAGATGCCATATGCTGCCCGGTTAACATAACTCCATACTCAGTGGCATACCGCCTGCTCAGAGGCAATCTGTGCCAGACGTATAATGCCATGTCCAACCTGGAAGTAATGGACATGCTGCACCTCAGAAAATCAAACTCCCATCGAGCTTTGCGCTCGAGAGACTTGAACCTCAGCACTGACATCAATAGTTCATGCTGGAGGGACAGATTCATAACCCAGAGGCTCCCTTCACTCTGGAATAAAATCCCAGTCCAGGTTAGGCAGATTCCCTCATTGACTCTCTTAAAGAGGAACCATGATGAGTGGATGGGGGATTGTAGGTGTACCTTGGGTATCACTTCTGTGTCAATGTTGGACAGAGGCACAGTATACTAACCTCAGAAAAGGGCATAGCAACATTAATCTAAACTGGGTGGCGAAAGCCAAACACACTCTGGCTTGGCTTATAAATGCCCTAGGGCAGATAGCCTAGTATGAACCTATGAACCTATACCCACACCACCAGGTTGTTGCCACAGTGTGATGCATCACAGACTATCCACATGCAACTAACAGTGGGTTAAACTGACTTCCAGTTCATAGCCTGCTACGGACCACCCTCCTAAACCCAGGTAACCCACTTGGCCTACTTAAGAATACATGAATATCTGCAGGTGTCTCCAAACAACAATATATTGGGCAGCTTCATTTACCCACACATAGACTGGGAGCATTACTGTAGCTCCAACACCCTAGGTGTAAGGTTCCTAGAATCCATACACTCAATTGCTATGGAACAACTTGTTACCACTCCCACAAGAGGGGAAAACATGCTGCACCTGATCATCACCAACATGTGGACTACATGCTCCAGACCAGAAGTGTATCCCTCGCTGGTAAGATGACACCATAGACTACTCTCACTGTATATTCACAAATGCAGCCCCTGCACAGAAAACCACAGTCATAAAGTTGTGTAATGCAAATTCCATGTATTCACATGAGGCAGGCTTCAGGCATGGGAACTATTTAAGGTCACAGGTACATATGTCTATGTGGCACACATATACCTCATGTGTGCATTGACATTACTGATAGAATCTATGTCATACAATATTAAGAGCAACACCCCACACACACGGACAAACTGTGTGACAAAAACACACATGGCATTTGTAGGATTCAAACCCCTACCTAACTGTGTTATGACACTTGAGAGAGACGCATTAGCAGAGTGCGCTATTTGCATTACTGGGAGGTTTCCCTTCTCCTGCTATACTTATAGGGTGCTGACATCATCAGTGTTTAGAAAGAGGAATGTGCATCATGTAGTTTGTTCTTCTAGTTGCCAAAAGGGACATTTCTTTCACACAGAAGTGCACATACACTAACCCCCCTCACCCAAACACACACACACTGAGCATTTGCAGGATTCAACCCCATACCTAACTATGTTATGACACTTGAGACGCATTAGCAGAGCGCACTATTTGCATTACTGGGAGGTTTCCCTTCTCCTGCTATACTTATAGGGTGCTGACATCATCAGTGTTTAGAAAGAGGAATGTGCATCATGTAGTGTGTTCTTCTAGTTGCCAAAAGGGACATTTCCTTCACACAGAATTGCACACACACTAACCCCCCTCACCCAAACACACACACACTGAGCATTTGCAGGATTCAAACCCCCTACCTATGTTATGACACTTGAGAGAGACGCATTAGCAGAGCATGTTATTCGCAGTACTGGGAGGTTTCCCCTTCTCCTGCTTTACTTATTGGGTGCTCACATCATCAGTGTTTAGAAAGAGGAATGTGCATCATGTAGTGTTTTCTTCTAGTTGCCAAAAGGGACATTTTTTTCACACAGAATTGCACACACACTAACCCCCCCCCCTCACCCAAACACACACACACACTGGGCATTTGCAGAATTCAAACCTCTACCTAACTATGTTATGACAATTGAGAGAGACGCATTAGCAGAGAGCGCTATTCGCATTACTGGGAGGTTTCTCTTCTCCTGCTATACTTATAGGGTGCTGACATCATCAGTGTTTAGAAAGAGGAATGTGCATCATGTAGTGTGTTCTTCTAGTTGCCAAAAGGGATATTTCTTTCGCACAGAATTGCACACACACACACACACACACACACACACACACACACACACACACACACACACACACACACACACACTCAGCATTTGCAGGATTCAAACCCCTACCTAACTATATTATGACACTTGAGAGAGACGCATTAGCAGAGCGCGCTATTCGAATTACTGGGTATCTGTTCTTCTCCTGCAGTATTTATAGGGTGCTGACATCATTATTTATATAGACGTATGTACATCTATTACTATCTGTGAGTTAGGGGGATAGCATATATATGCATTAACAGCCACCTACTTCAGGGTCAGATATGCACATCAGCACTGCCAGGTTATGTTTTATACCATGCTTCGTGACCACAGGACCTGTAACACACAACCAGTTCAGACCACCCTTCCCATATCCAGGAACCACACTTTGCTTCCCTGGGAACAGTGTAGGATATGAAGGTGTTCACATACACCATTACAGTGGTTGACGTCAGGTACAGGTATATTGTGTGGGGGAACTACTCAGGCCTCAACAACATCACCCTACAGCCACTACAATTTGTGAATCCATGTGCTATGGCAGGACCACTCACCACAGCCACAAGGGGGAATACATATTGGACCTGACCATCTGCAACATGGGGACTCTATGTTCCACACCAGAGGTAGACAACCATTGTTAATATCTGACCATACCCAACTTTCCCTGGACATCCATATCCCATCCCCACCCCCAGGCAAGGAAGTCACTGCAAACAAAGTATTTATCAAAAACAGACTTTGCACTTGTGAAGACTGGGGTGGAAGACTTCAAAGGACCCATGCTGGGGAATTATACAGGCCACTCTGCATAATCCTTGACAATTGCATTCTATGAGCATCTGGACGGTTTGCATTGATCATGCTATCCCAAATAAACCCATGACTCCTCCACAACGGGAGACCTGTCTGGTGTACACCAGCCATATATAAGCTGTACAACAGAAGGAGGGAGCTAATACATTACAGAGCAATATCCCACAGAGGGAGGATGTCTCTGAACAGTATTGGCATGACACTTCAATCCCTCAAACTCATCACGTCAAAGTGTTGACAGTGAAATTGTCCAGACACTGCAGATAAGGCTCCCCTCAGTCTGTAATTGACGCCCAATTACTGTTATACGTCCTCACCAACCCACTTCCAGCAAACACCAGCCACATGGATGTGACATTGCAAATTCAACCCCTGGGATCTCCACTGTGTCCCTGCTTGATGGAGGCACAGCACACTAGCCTTAAACGGTGCCTTCTGTAACCTACTTTACAGAGGCACATTAGCCTACTGTACTGGGGAGGCAGACACCAAGCACACACTGGCTAAGCTTGTATTCCCTAGGGCAAACAGCCTAGTATTGACCCATTTGTTTAATTTTCAGATGCACAATATTTGTTGCTGATAAACTGTTTGCAGGTCTTTATTGCCATAGCTTTCCCTGTTTCTATGAACAACTTGTGCATCTGTGGAAGATGTTTGAATATGAGAGGGATCCACTATTTAACTTGTGTGTCTGTAGTCATTTAACTGTGTGCACTGGGTAGATTGCTGTATTGTGGTTGGTTCCTGGATTAACACATACAAATACCAGATATGTGTGGCCAACTGCTAAACTGAGACATGGCCTAAGTGTGTGAGCATGCCCAGTTCAGGCTTTCCATGGCTTGTTGCCTGACATATGTCTCATTTATCAAAGTGTGTGAGCATTCCCAGTGTGAGCTTTCCATATGTTGAAATCTGCAGTCCACCACATTTGTAGTTGTGTGTAAACTTCAACAATATTTCACATTTATAGTTGTGTGTTGGGAATCATGTTGTGTACTTACTGCTTTGTGTCTGAACCCAACAGGGATTATACTGTGCCTGCAGGGTTCCCATGGGATAGTTTGCATACAGTTGTCAACATCCTTTCATACTGACCAAACACTGTAATATCGTATAGTGTACTGGTTCAGTACTTTCACTGTGGTGGACAGTATCCTGGGTTTCAGTCCTATCACTGCTTTAAATATTCATAGCGAGCACACCAGACTGGTTAAGGGCCAGTTGTGCACATATGACCATGTTGCATTTTGTTCAGATATGGACTACTTAAACCAGGCTTGTCCAACACTGGTAGTGTATTCCGCAACTTGGGTGGACATTGACAAACACTAGCGATGTGCCCTAGGCCATTTCTACTGCTAGTCAGAGTGTGGTTGTCCTTCAACACACATTTATTTATTTATTTTACATTTGTTGACTGGGCTAGTCTAGCTGGATATATTTCCATTTTCAGTAGAGGCCCGGGGAGATGAGCTCCACACAAATTTTAAAAAAAAGTAAAAAAATAAACAAGCAAAAGAACCAATCATCATAGATGAAAAGACAAATAAAAAATAGTACCTAATAAAAGGTATACACATGAAAAGAATCACATTGTAACTGGATTTTGCCATGACATATTTCAAGGTTAGTATACTGTGCCTCTGTCTACCCATGACATAACAGTGATACCCAGGGTAAACCTACCATCTCCCATCCACTCATCAAGATTCCTCTTGAGGAGAGTCAATGAGGGACTCTCTGGCTAACCTGTACTGGGAGTTTACTCAAGAGTGTAGGGAGATTCTGGGTTGTGGATCAATCACTACAGCATGTCCTATGTATGTCAGTGCTGGGGTTCAGGTCTCTCATGTGCATAGCTCACTGGCATTCAGATTGTACAAGGTGCAGCATGTTCATTGATTCCAGCTTGGACATGGCTTTATACATCAGGCACATATTGCCTCTAGGCAGGCAGTATGGCACCGTGTGGAGCTGCAGTTTGTTTAATCAGGCAACACATGGCATCTGTTCGAGCTCTTTGATCCTCCTGGTGAGGTACTTTTGGGGTCTTTCCAGTTGCTGGAGGTGTCTGCTGAGGTACATCCCACAGGGGCCATTGTACTCAATTGTGAGGCTGATGAAGGATGACTGAAGAGGCACGATGACCTCCCCTGATCTAGATCTGACTACCTTCATGATTAGGTGGGTATATGGTATGTTTCTGTAACCACTACAGCCACATGGTTGTCAAATGCAAGATATCTATCAACTTGTGTCCCCAGGTCTCTTATTACTTCTAAATTACTTAATGGGTTAACACCTATGTGGTAATTGGTGGGCACTTACTGTTTATTCATAGGGGATGACTATACACTTTTCTGCAATTAGCTTGATGACATGGCTCTGGCACCAGTTGTCTGTTTCTATGTGGCCCTTTTGTAGGATGCTTGTGTCAGCTGGAGGGTCAGATATGGTGCCCAGTTTGTAGTCCTCTGCAAACTTGTTCAGACACAGTCCTTCCATGTTGGCCTGTACCTATGGGAAATATATACCAAACAAGGGAGGTCCCAGGACCGAGCCTTGTGGGATGCCAGTTGTAGCTGGATTGTGGTCTGACATGGCTGCAGCATTTCTGACCATGTCAGTTCTGTTCTTGGGATGGTTTGCAACCCATCTACTGACATAGGGGGTTATATTTAAGCTGGTGAGCTTATCTATAATGAACACGTGGGGTATTGTATGGAAGGCTTTTGCAAGGTCCAGATAGGCTGTGTGGACCACATTCCCCTCATCAATGGCCTTGATGACTGTTTCAAATGAGTAAAACATGTTTAAGGGGCAGGATCTGCCCTTAAGAAAGCCACGCTGGGTAGGGTCCAGTGTCTGTAGGTCCCCAATATTTTTATTTCTGAGGTCCATGATGACCATGATGAGCTTTGCAGACCAAGCTTGTCAGGATTCTGGGGTGAAAGTTTGCAGTATCCATTCAGGCACCACCTTTGTGGAGAGGGACCACTGTTGCTGTACACTGCTCTTTGGGTACATATCCTGTGGTAAGGCTGAAATTGAGCAGTAGTGTTATTTGGCGTTCCATTCTTCTTGGAGTTCATGTTGGACACAGCCCAGGACACCATCCCGTACCATTGATGCTGTGTGTTTTGCTTTGAAGATGCTGGCTGTTACCTCAGCATCTGCAATGTCAGGGGGCCAGCACTCTGCTGGGATAGATATTTGGCATTTTGGGGGGGGGAGTTTGCACTGAACCTGTCAGGTTGGATGTTGGCAATGTGTGTGGGTTTGGTGTATTGTTTGTAATATTTGGTAATTCAGAGCATATCTGTGAATTCCCAACAAGGTTCCTACCATCAGTTAAGAAAGCCTTGTGATTATCCTTAGTGTCCTGTACAATTTGCATCTTCATAGGTTCATAGGTTCATACTAGGCTATCTGCCCTAGGGCATTTATAAGCCTAGCCAGTGTGTGTGTGGCTTGCACCACCCCTTGCTATGTGAATATTATGCCCATTTAGGGTTTACTTTACTGTGCCTCTGTCTAGACGTGACACAGTGAAGACCCCCCAGTGTAAATATACGATCTCTCATCCACTTGGCAAGATTCCTGTTGAAGAGAGTCAGTGACGGGCTCTGCCTAACATGGAGTGGGATTCTGTTCCAGTGTGTAGAGAGCCTCTGGGTTATGCATCTGTCCCTCTAGCACATCCTATTTATTTATGTCCCTCTAGCACATCCTATTTATTTATGTGTTGAGGTTGACATCTCTCGCGGCTCTGATGGATTTGGATTTTTTGAGGTGGAGCATGTCCATTAATTCTGTATTGGACATGGCCTTGTACATCGGGCATACATCGCCTCTGAGTATGCAGTATGTGACTGCATACAGCTGGGGTGTCGCCAGCCAGGCAGCATATGACAAATGTTTGAGACCCTTTATCCTCTTGGTGAGGTACTTTTGAGGTGTTTCTAACTGCTGCAGGTGTCGGGTAAGGTACATCCCAAATGGGGCATTGTACTCAATTATGGGCTTGATAAGAGAAGAGTATAGGGGCACAATGACCTCTCGATGTAGATGGGAATCCTTTCATGATAAGGTTGGCCAATATAGAAGGTCTTCCTAGCCATGTTGGCAATATGAGTGTCACATGAGAGGTTACTGTCCACTTGTGTCCCTAGGTCCCTGATTACTTCTTCCATACATAATGGATTACCACCTATGTGGTAATTTGTGAGTACCTTGTTTGGTATTTGGAGAGACATTCATACTCTCCAGTGTCTTCAGGAAGGCTGAGTGGGGTTCCTGGGTTTGACAGGGTGGTCTGTAGCATGCTACAAACTGTACAGCAGTTTTGCCTATGGTTAGTTGCACATGAATGGTCCCTGATGCTTCGTGCATTGTCAGTAACCTGGACATGTGGATATCTTTGCTGAATATGGATACTCCCCCTCCTTTTGTGGTTTGGTCCAGGTTTAGGGGCCGAAAAGCATGATATGAGGTATAACCTGGTAGTGCTGGGGTGCTCTCAGGAGCCTTGATGCAGGTTTCCGTCACTTCACAGACATCGATGTTCTCCATACTGGGGAGGGCCCCGAGAGCGTGCATCTTGAGGTTTAGACTTCTGGCATTGAGCAGCATTACCCTTATGTTTTTTCCACTTATGTTTTCTAGGGAGGTGGGTTTGTCTTTTCAGCCTTGCCTACAAAAGGCACTATGGAGGTGGCAAGAGCCTTAGCCAATATCCAGACGCCCAGGGGTGACAGGTGCAAGCCATCCCTGGCAAAGCAGCGTGGCTTGTCAAGCATGACATCACAAGCAGACATACATTGGATCCCCTTGGAATGACACCAGTAATTGAGCCAATTGTTAAAGCTGATCATTCTGTGTTTGTACTGTGGCATAATTCTTGGTGAGGGTAGGATGCTGCTCAGGGTCAGAGTCATACCAGCCTGGCCTACATAATCGGAGAGCTCCTCTATGCCTCTTTTCATGTAGTACAGGGAGGTACGTCTCAGATCATTCACACCAGCATGGACAATGACTGAATCATATTTGTATTGCTTTGGAGTGACCTGCGTGCTTGTGTTATGTGGTGGATTGTAGCAGCCTACAGGCAGCTTACTGTACCCTTTTCCTTGATCAATCTGATGAGTGGGACATCAGTGTGTCTGACTATGGAGTCACCTATTACAAGTGTATCAGGCATGTTGTTTGTGACTGTTTGGCACACCGACTTTATGTACTATGTGTTGCATGTGCTATGTTTGGAGGTAGTGGTTGCTTGGGTGTCTGCTTTGGAGGCCTCTGCTGATTTGGTGGATTTTTAATTAGAGCCTCCGGGAATGTTTTTGTGTGTTTATGTCTTTGGTTTGCAGTTGTGATAGGTCTATGTGTGACTGGGTTTGTGGTGTGTGTGGTTACCTTCTCCTCCTGACTAGTTTTGACAGTACTGAGTTGAGAGAGCTCAGCCTCCAGTTTGGATAAATGGTTGCATCTCTCACATATATTTGTATTTCTTGGGGGGAGGAGGGGGTTGTCTGTGTACATGGGGCAGGTGTAACATTGCCCAAGATTCACAGATTCAACATGTTGTAGCTGGCCTTAGTGGATTTCATGAGTGGCCATATTTTATTGCCATAATACTGATCAGAGATTACTTCCCTTTTTGGGTTTGCTCTATCATGTAGTAGCTTCCTCATTCTCTTGCATGGTTTGGTAATGGCTGGGGTCCACCATGCCAGATGCCTGCGTGTATGGTATTGGGCCTTGGTTTTATATGGGATTGCATAATCCATGCAATCCTGACAGTGTTCATAGAATGCATTTATAAAGGGTTCTGAGCTGTGGCCCATATTTTCCACAGGCACAGGGCCTTTAATGGATTCCACATCAGTTTGGAGGAGTGCAACATTTCCTTTACACATTTCACTGTGGTTTTCTGGCCACGTACTGTGGTCAGGATGTGAATATCCAGTGTGATTACTCTATGGTCTGATCTTACCAGTGAGGGATACACTTCTCATCTGGCCATAGAGTACCCATGTTGCTGATTATCACATCCAGTATGCTTACCCCTCTTGTGGGAGTGGTACATTGTTCCTGAGCATTTTGCTTTATGGATTCTAGGAACCTTTGGCCTAGGGTGTTGGAGCTGGAATAATGCTCCCAGTCTATGTTTGAGTATTTTCAGTCACCCAATATAATGTTGTTTGGAGAGCTTGATATTTCCATGTGTTCCAACGTAGGCCAAGTGCAGTTCATAGCATTAGGAGGGTAGTCTGTAGCAGGCTAGAAACTGGGAGGCAGTTTTAGCCACTGTTACTTGATCATGGATAGTCCATGCTGCTTCTTGTTGTGGTACCAACATGGGGGTGTGGTTATCCTTGACAATTATTGCTAGTCACCCTCCTTTTGTAGTTTGTTCCATGTTTTGGGGCTGTAAAGCACGGTATGAGGTGTAACCTGATAGTGTTAGGATGCTCTTGTGAGCCTTGACCCAGTTTTCTGTTACAGGACAGATATCAACATTCTCCATGCTGAGGGGAGTTTAGACTGCATGCATCTTGCAGTTTAGACTTCTGGCATTGGGTAGCATTACATCTAGGTTCTTATCCCTTGTGATACCTATGGAGGTGGGTTTGTGTTTTGAGCCTTACCTATTCAAGGCACGGTGGGGGTGACAAAAGCCTTTGCCAGTATCCAAAAGGCCAGGACTGATAGGTGCACACCATCCTTAGCAGGTGGAGCATCGTGTCTTGCTCATCATGTCACCTCAGGCTGGCACGCATTGGATCCCCTTTGACTAACAGCAATACTTAAGCCAATTATTGTAATTGATCATCTCGTCTTCATATTGTGGCATCATGCTTGGTGAGGGTAGGATGTTAGTCAGGATCATTAAGTTTGCATAAACTACATTGTGTTACATTGCTTAACACATGGCAATCATGCCTCAGGTGGTGCTGCAGGGCTGTCTATGTTGGATGCACATACTACACTTCCTGTACATGTTTGATAGCAGGTTGTGTCAACTTAGGCATCCCTTTTACTATATGTGTGAGTCAGAGAGAGGTATCATTTCCAGGGTTCCTACTGAGCCAGTGTATGTGCTATGCATTGCCACTTTGCCAAGGCCAAGGCATACTGGGCACGCCTCCTTCTGCCTACTGGGGCAGGCTCAGGTTGTTCCTCCTCCGAGTCACGCTCTGCCTGTGATTGGCTTGGCAATGGTGGGGGGCTGTTTGGCCCAGCCCTATGCTGGTCCTGCTGCAGCTGTTTTCGCAGAATCATATTATGTAGCATAGCACATACCATGACAATATGGGTACATGTAGTTGGTGAGTACCGCAAGGCTCCACCTGATGTGTCCAGGCACCGGAACCGTGACTTGAGCAGCCCAAACACACGCTCGATTACATTTCGTGTTTGTGCGTGTGCCTCATTATGGCATTCTTGTTCAGGTGTGTGTGCATTTCTGATGGTTGTCATCAGCCACGGCTCCAGTGCATAGCCAGCATCCCCCACTAAGTGACCATGTGGGATGTCTCCATTGGCAAATGTCTGGTACAGCTGCGTCAAATGCCAGATATGGGAATCATGGTAGCTTCCAGGGCAGCCAGCACACACATTCATTATTATGCCCTGGGCATCACACACGACCTGGTGGTTGATGGAGGGGAAGCCCTTGCAGTTAATGTAGACCCTACCCCGCTCACCGGCTGGTGCTTTGATGTGTATATGCGTGCAGTCTATTGCACCCACTACCTCAGGGTATTCTGCTATTTGCTGGAAGAGATGCATATTGCTGGCCAATATCTCACGGGAATTGGGGAAATATACATGCTCACCGACATGTGCTGACATGGCATCCAGGAACTGGTGCAGTACCCTAGATGCTGATGCCTGTGATATCCCCATCATATCACCAGCTGGTCTCTGGAAGGTACCTGTTGCTAGTATTCTTAGGCCAACACATACCTTGGTTTCCACTGGGATGGGTTCCCCTCTGTTGGTTTTGTGTGTGAGGCGTGGCCTGCACAGCTCAACAATTTGCTGCAGGAGGTCTCTGTCCACTCTATAGCGCTCCACTATCTCCAGCTCATGTAACCCCTGGTAGGTGACCCTGGGCCTGTACACTCTTCTCCGTCTCCTCACTGTGGGTTGTCCGGCAGCATTTGCATAGTCACCACCCTCAGCAAGTTGCATATGTCTCCTTATAACAGCTATGGCAGCCTCTAGCATTTTTGGTCTGAGTGAAGCTTTTTCAGATTTCACTTCTAATAGCTTACTCCTCTGTTGCAGTGTCTCTTGAGAGAAACATTCTGCACTGTTGTTTGCAGAGTTTTGCTGGGCTACTGTTCTGCCTGTGTAATTGCTTTCTTCTGATTGTTTTCACCTGCTAGCTCTGCCAGTAATCCCTGCTAGCTTCCTACTATTTCCCATGCTTCCTTTTCCCCTTCTGTTTCCTCAGGGGGGAGCAACACGCACACCAGCGAAAACACGCTCACAGTGGCTAACACGCATGCACACATGCTTAGACGGACTAGAATCTGCTTATTCTGGTGAAAACGCATGCACACCAGTGCAAACAAGCTGACAGGTGTTTAAACAGGCTTCTACATGTGTATTCTGCCTTAAATGCGCGCACTCACACTTACACGCACGCACTCTAGCTTACTCGTGCCTACCAGCGCGTGCATGCACGCCCTGCAAGAAACTTTGGTGTTATCCACAGTGTACACCTTCCATTTCTTGGCTTTCCCATGCCTACTTATTGACACTCCTCTTTCCATGATGTCTGACTGACAGCTTTCACATGCCACTGTGCTCCAATGAGCTGCATTCCTTTCATACATTCCCCCCTGTGATGTCACCTATCTCCTACTCTGTTACTCCCCCTTATCCTACTCCTACACTGCACGGAATGTGCTCATTTCCAATGTAACAGTACGATTCACTATCCTACCACTCATTTACATAGGATTGCCTACTAATGTTTAGTTACATGTCTTACACTCCACTTCCCCCCTTAGCAACCCCTACTCGGTGGCCATGTTGTTTTAGCCTATTCCCTTCCATTGTAAATTCATGCTTTGCATAAACCCACATTTGTGGGGTTAATTTTTTTATTTTTCTGTTTTTTTATAGCGCAGCCCATTTGCGCAGCGCTGCGCTGTTTAAACATCGGTGAAAAAAACATTTTTATTTTATGTTTGCATTGGGGTACGTTGCCAGTGGCCACATATTTGGCCACTGGCATGCTGCCTGGGACATTTGCAACCTTTATTTGGAGCTGACAAGGCTCCATTGTGTTATTTGTAGAACAGTACTCAGTTATCAACCGAGTACATTCCTGCAGATAACACGGCTCTTACACGGGCAGGTTTCTGCTTCTTGGATTGCGAAATTACCTCATTTGCATGTCTTTCGGCAAGTGAGGTAATTAGCATATCCACACCCTGTCCGTGTAAGAGCTGTTTTAGGTGCTCTCTTGCACACACATTCAGGCTGTTCCTGGATCGCGATGGCTGCATGGAGTCTTACACTACTCTTAGACTCCGTGCAAGCCATCGTGAATCCTGCCCGAGTATATCATCCAGGAACCGATTGCAAAGCAAATGTTCTCCATATATTTAGCTGAGAAGACAAAGGAATTTTCCCACACCAATAGTACAAAATTTGCAAACACTGGAGCGTGTCTAGCTCCCATCGCAACTCCCGTTCTTTGTTTCTTTAAAATAATCTCCATGAATTTACATAATAAATTTATTTTTGTTTTTTCTATCCTCTTACTCCCTAAATAAACTATCCCGAAACATGTTTAGGCCCTGTTCGTGGGTTATAACAGTGAATAAGTTAATAACACCCACTGTTAAAAATACAAAACCTGTCTCATTTTTAACCGTTCTAAGACATTCCAAACAATGCCATGAATCCTTGACAATATGTTCAACTTCCTCAACTGCTACCTTTGACCATTTGTCCACAAAGAAAGCCAGGGGTTCAGTCTTTGAACTACCTTCTGCCACAATTGGTTGAAATGGTGGACAACACATCTTTGTGGACCTTAGGGATCCCAAAGATGACAGGTAAAAGGGTATTTTACTGGCAAAAAATCAAATTCAACTTCATCAATCACCCCTTGGAACAATGCATCTTGAAGGTACAAGCCAATATTCAAATAGGCCCTATTCAGCTCACTTCTAGAAGCCCTATAATACGTCTCATCATCAATCAAGATATCATTCATCCTACAACTGTAATCCATACTAGTCATAATCACAACCCTTCCCCCCTTTATCAGGTTTCACAAACCTATGACATCTGTTGTTCATTCATCATCTTCTACCGGCTGTTCTCGTTAGAGGTCACCACAGTGGATCATCTGTTTCCATTTCTTCCTGTCCTCGGCATCTTGCTCTGTCACACCAACCACCTGCATGTCCTCTCTACCACATCCATAAACCTTATCTTAGGCCTTCCTCTTTTCCTGTTACCTGGTAGCTTCATCCTTAGCATCTTTTTCCCCAATATACTCAGCATCCCTCCTCAGCACATGTCCAAACCAATGTAATCCTGCCTCTCTTGCTTTGTCTCCAAATCTTCCAACCTGAGCTGACCTTCTAATATACTTATTCCTAATCCTGTCCACCCTCGTCACACCCAGTGTATCTTTTAACTCTGCCACATCCAGCTCTAACTCCTGCCTTTTTGTCAATGCCACTGTCTCCAACCCATATAACATAGCTGGTCTCACTACCCTATTGTAGACCTTCTCTTTCACTCTTACTGGTACATGTCTGTCACAAATCACTCCTGACACTCTTCTCCACCCACTCCATCCTGCCTGTACTCTCTTCTTCACCTCTCTTCCACACTCACCATTATACTGAACTACTGATCCCAAGTAGTTAAACTCATCCACCTTCACCACCTCTACTCCTTGCATCCTCACCATTCCTCTATCCTCCTTCTCATTCTCACACACGCATATATTCTTAGTCCTGCTGACCTTCATTCCTCTTATCTCTATATATCTCAATCTCTCCAGGGTCTCCTCCACCAGTCCTACTCTCACTACAGATTACAATGTCATCTGCAAACATCATAGTCCACAGGGACTCTTGTCTGAGCTCGTCTGTCAACCTGTCTATCACCATTGCAAATAAGAAAGGGCTCAGAGCTGATCCTTGATGTAATCCACCTCCACCTTAAATGCATCTGTCACTCTCACTGCAGACCTCACCGCTGTCACACTACCCTTGTACATATCCTGTACCATTCTTACATACTTCTCTGATACTCACGACTTCCTCATACAATACCACAACTCCTCTCTAGGCACCCTGTCATATGCTTTCTCTAAGTCTACAAAAACACAATGCAACTCCTTCTGACCTTCTCTGTACTTCTCCATTGACATTCTCACAGCAAACATCGCATCTGTAGTGCTCTTTCCCAGCATGAAACCATACTGTTGATCACTAATCATCACGTCCCTTCTAAACCTAGCTTCCACTACTCTTTCCCATAACTTCATGCTGTGACTGATCAATTTAATCCCTCTGTAGTTACTACAGCTCTGCACATCACCCTTCTTACAAATCTGTACCAAAACATTTTTTCTCCATTCCCCAGGCATCCTCTCACATTCCAAAATTTCATTAAACAATATGGTTAGAAACTCCACTGCCATTTCACCTAAACACCTCCATGCTTCCACGGGTATGTCATCTGGACCAACAGCCTTTCCATTCTTCATCCTCTTCATAGCTATCCTTACTTTCCCCTTGCTAATCCACTGCACTTCATGATTCACTATCCCCACATTATCCAACCTTCTCTCCCTCTCACTCTCTTCATTCATCAACCCCTCCAAGTACTCTTTCCATCTGCTCAACACACCCTCCTCGCTTGTAAGTATGTTTCCCTCATTATCCTTTATCACCTTTACCTGCTGCACATCTTTCCTAGCTCGGTCCCTCTGTCTAGCCAATCGATACAGATCCTTTTCTTCCTCCTTAGTGTCCAACCTTTTATACAACTCTTCATATGCCTTATCCTTAGCCTTCGCCACCTCTCTCTCTCTGCCATGCACCTCATCTCCTTATACTCCTGTCTACTTTCTTCATCTCTCTGACAATCCCACTTCTTCTTTGCCAACCTCTTTCTCTGTATACTCTCCTGTACTTCATTCCACCACCATGTCTCCTTGTCATCCTTCCTCTGTCCAGATGTCATACCAAGCACCTTTCTAGCTGTCTCCCTTATTAGCTCTGCTGTAGTCACCCAGCTATTTGGTAACTCTTCACTGCCACCCAGTGCCTGTCTTAACTCTTCTCTGAACTCCACCTCACAACTACCCTTTTTCAATTTCCCCCATTTGATCCTTGGTGCTACCCTCACACTCCTCCTCTTCTTGATCACCAACATCATCTTACAAACCACCATCCTATGCTGCCTAACTACACTTTCCCCAGTCACCAATATCCTTCAAACTGGCCCTCCTACATAAGGTATAATCCACCTGTGCACATCTTCCTCCACTCTTGTATGCAGTGGCGATTGGTGACTTCAAATCAAAGGGGGGCTGCAGGAGACAGCTGAATAGGTGGGGTCAAGGGGAAGAGGTGTGGCCAACTAGAAAGGGGAGGAGCTATGCTCAAAACCACAAAAACTAACTTTAATTAAATATGCTGCCCTGGGTGCCAAACCATCATTATGAGAATCCAATCAAGACAAAAATAAGTGTAGAAGAATAAAAATATTTCAATGCACTGGCTGCATGACAGCTTACTTAATATCTAGATAGAAACAAAAGGTTGTGAGGCATGAAAAAATAAATTACTTTTTAAATACATTACTGGAATGCCAGTCAAAATCAAGTATAAGAAAAACAAGAAGCACTCAACTCAAACCACTTCTCCTTGCACTGCAGTTCTAATTATAATTTATATTCAGCTTTATTAAAGTACCAAGTAACATGCTGAAAGTAGAAATCTCTGTGATGCACCCACTTGTAAAAATGTTTCTTATCCAAAAAAGACCTGCTGCCTGACAACTATCTACTTGTTTCATGGGGAAAACATGATCAAAGTAAAAACTGAAAAGCAAACAAGAAACAAGCTCAAGATACATTGCTTAAAGGATTACTGTACAGGTTATGGACCACACGATTGGCATTCTGTTTAATTTACTGGTAAAGTCTGTAGAGATGACTGGAAGTCTCCAACAAGTGTAATGAGCTTTTTAAAATAATGGAATCCTGTCCTTTAATACCCAAGGCTTATACATTATCTAGTCAAGTATTCTCTGCATGGCAACAACAGAAAGGCTTTCAATGTTGGCAATTCTTTAACAGTATGCTTATTAAAGCTTACTTACATCTTACGATCTCAGACAAGCTTACCTTATGGTCATTAAAGCATTGCTACTTAAACACAGAGCAACAGGCACTTTCTGAGTAATAAGCATAAATCTGAGTAATAAGCATAAATCAACAGTACAAAAATATGACAGAAACCAGACCGTTCTGCAAAATCAAGGACAGATGAAAAGCCACTGTAGTACTTGTGTCTACCTTGGATGAGGGAACACACTGCACATTTACACTGCATAACTTCTCCTTGCCTTGCTTCGACACATCCAGAGTCACTACATGGGGGAGTGGGGTGCAACAAGTATGTCACAATTTGAAATGTCTCTGGCTGACTGTGATGGCCCTGACACATTTGTCATACCTCTCAACCTCAGAGCAAGAAATCTGAATAAAGCCATACACAGAAGTGGGACAAAGGCCCAAAAAAAGGACAATTTTTAAATATTGCTCTAATAAACTTAGAAAGATAATAGAATAGGTCTTGCATTAGTATGAATTTTCTGAAGGGTATAACATCTGAAACTCAAATGTCTGTCATTATTTTCTAACTTCAGTCTTTAGTGATTTGTCACTAATTTGCCAAAAAACACAATTTTATGAAAAATGGACCAAAAATGTGATGCAAAAATATAAAATAGCCACACAATACAACTGGGAACCTGTCAAAGAAGGGACACTTTAATATTAGTACTGCTAACTTGAGCAGCTGACAAAATAAAAGAATCTACATGCATTTCAAGTAATCTATAACTTTGATTATTACAGTTATTTCTTAATCGTAAACCCTCCATGTTTTCTTCCAAAATTGCTATTTTGCGGATGGATTATTAGGGGGAAGAGCAACATTTTCAGCCAAAATCGGGGACAGTTGAGAGGTTGGCTATGCCTAATTCTATAAAGCAATTTATTTGCATGTACCTCTCAACCTGTTAATGCAGTAAATCTGAACAAGGCCAAATATAGTGGGGGAACATATAAACCGTACTAAAAATTGCTCTTGAATAAATTGAGACAGTTGATAGAATAACAGTTCTTACTTTAGCATGCATTTTTCTGAAGGTTATGAAGTCTGCAACTCAGTGTATCATTATTTAATGACTTAATTCCTAAATGATTTGCCAGAAAACTACAAATTTTATGAAGAACAAACCAAAAATAAGAAGCAAAAATCTATTCATTCTTTGAAAATCTGAATAGTTGGGAGGTATAGTTCAGCTGGGCCTGTCTGAGTTTGCTGCCCTTCCCCCCTGACAAAATCATGGCTGAATGGAGCCTCTGCAGCCATTCCAATGAACTATTACCTTGGCTATTTCACTCCATTTACCATAAACACTAATGTGCATACTGCTTTACTTCTATGATGAGTTGGACTTCATTTGAAAGTTTTATTTTGTATTTTACAGCACAAACGTTATCTGCTAAACAAAGCAATGCAGTCTCACAATGAAAACTTAGCATTAAAACTTCTCTGCCCTTGAAACTCACATTCATTGAAACCCAAATTCAAAGAAAATACATTTTGCCAGTGGCAGATAAAGATTAATTTTGGGCTGTTTTCAATTCATAGACCCCTTGCATATGAAACATACATGTGCTCTTTTATACACCTTCCTCATTGTACTAAATTATATTCCTTGTACAATACAGTACAGTTGTTAGAGGGCATTTTAAATTTGTTTTCAACATTTTTCCAGTAAGCAATGAAACAAAACTCATGCACCCATAATGGCAAAACTGCCCAGTTCAGAACATTTATCATAATAGTCTACTCAGACTTCCACAGTCCACCATTATTAGTAAATATGCACAATTCTACAGTCCACCATTATCAGTAAATATGCACAATTCTACAGTCCACCACTATCAGTAAATATGCACAGTTCTACAGTCCATTATCAGTAAATATGCACAATTCTACAGTCCATTATCAGTAAATATGCACAATCTCTGAAGAAGTAAAAGTCATCTAAATAATTCCACATTAAAGAAATCTGTAACTAATGAAGAGGTGGCTGCTAGCAAACACCTTTATATTTCATGGTTTCATCGAAAAATAAAGTGTCTGTTGCCCCTCAGGAATAAATTGTCTATATTACATTAAAAAATAAGCTAGTAATATTGCAAGAGGAAATGGATGGCAAACTTATAACATACTCATAGTTAGTATTTTCACCAAGAAGAACACTCTCAGTATGGCAGCATCCACCCCTTGTGGGAGGAGAACCCACAGCCTTCTGCATCAAAAGCAAGTACACAACCTGTTGTGCTATTAACAAGGCAAACCAACTTCACTTAAGCAACACTAAACTTCTGTTCCCCTGCAGCTCTCAGCTCCTTGTAAAATCCACTCAATACTCAACTGCATCTCAACTTCGCAGCACAAGAAAACTGGAAAAAGCCAAAATGTATTTGGGGGGGGTCAAAAGCCCAAAAACCAGGGACACATTAAACATTGCTTGTATAATCTTGGAAAGTTGCTAGAATAAAATGCTGTGTTACCACCATACATTTTACTGCCAAGGCCCCTGTGCAAAACAGTCAGAGCAACATACAACTATGCCAAATCAGTTGCTTTGTAAAAGAGAGGAAGACTGAAACTTAAATGGCTATCATTTAGTGAATTCAGTTCTCATCATAGCTGTCAACCTCTTAGTACAAAATACCTGGACAAGCCCAGTAATGAGGGAATACAGCCCTCAAACATATTCAGTGAATTCAGTTCTTGCCACAGCTGTCAACCTTAGCACAAAAAACCTGGACGAAGCCAATAATGGGGGAATACAGTCCCAAAAATAGGGACAAATTTCAAATATTCATCTTATAAACTTAGAAAATTGCTAGAATAAAAGGTTGTGTTATGGTTGTGTTATGTATTTTCTGAAGAACACAAAGTCTGAAATTCAAATGCCTGTCAATTTTACTGCTGACAGAACAAAAACAATTTTCAGCAGAGACCCAGGGAGAAATACTGCAGATGCATCTTTGTAAAATGACAGGGCACCAGAGCAAATCCACACACACACAGGGTGGAGATGCAGACTCCACACAGAAGGCACCCCAGCCAAGAATCAAACCAGAAAACCTACAGCTGTGAGGCAACAATACTACCACTGCACCATCAAATATGCAAGGAATTAAACATTCAGAAACCTGAAGTCAGAAATTCAAATGCCTGTCAATTTTATTTAACATTTGTTAATCAGGACAGTCTGACTTGGAACAAAAAAAAAATTTTCAGCAGAGGCCCAGGAAGAAATAATCCAGATATATCTTTGTAACATGGGAGGACACAAAAGCAAACCCACGCAAACACAGGGAGAAGATACAGACCCCACAAAGAAGGCAACCCAGCCAAGGATCAAACCTGAGAACCTGCAGCTGTGAGGCAACAATGCTACCACTGCACCATCAAATATCAAGCATTGCAACATTTACAAACCGCAGATATTATGAGGAACAGATCAGATCAAATATGAGTCAAAAATCTGCATTTTTTTTTTACAAATGGTGGTGGGTAGGGAATTCAGGTCTTTAACACCTGCATACAAGGTACAGGGTTCAAGCCTGAGGTCTTTCCTACCACACACACACACACACACACACCTGTAGTAGCAAACCACAAAAACTAAATATACTGCCCTGGGTGCCAAACCGTCATTATGAGAGTCCAATCAAGGCAAAATGAAGTGTAGAAGAATAAAAATATTTCAATGCATTGGCTGCATGACAGCTTAATATCTAGATGGAAACAAAAAAGGTTGTGAGGCATGAAAAAATAAATTACTTTTTTTTAAATACATTAATGGAATGCCAGTCAAAATCAAGTATAAGAAAGACAAGCAGCACTCAACTCAAACCACTTCTTGCACTGCAGTTCTAATTATAATTTATATTCAGCTTTATTAAAGTAACAAGTAACATGCTGAAAGTAGAAATCTCTGATTCCCCCACTTGTAAAATTTTTCCTTATCCAAAAAAAGACCTGCTGCCTGACATCTACTTGTTTCATGGGGAAAACATGATCAAAGTAAAAAATGAAAAGCAAACAAGAAATAAGCTCAAGATACATTGCTTAAAAGGATTACTGTTATGGACCACGCAATTGGCATTCGGTTTACGGTAAAGCCTGCAGAGATAACTGGAAGTCTCCAAGTGTAATGAGACTCTTAAAATAATGTAATTCTGTCCTTTATTACAAATACTGACATATGCATTTCAATACCCAAGGCTTATACATTATCTAGTTAAGTATTCTCTACATGGCAACAGAAAGGCTTTCAATGTTGGCAATTCTTTAACAGTATGCTTATTAAAGCTTATTTGCATCTTGCAATCTCAGCCAAGCTTACCTGATGGTCATTAAAGTATTGCTACTTAAACACAGAGCAACAGGCACTTTGAGTAATAAGCATAAATCAACAGTACAAAAATATGACAGAAACCAGACCATTCTGTAAAAATCAAGGACAGATGAAAAGCCACTCTAGTACTTGTGTCTACCTTGGATGGGTGGGATTCTCTGCACATTTACACTGCATAACTACTCCTTGCCTTGCTTCGACACATCCAGAGTCACTACATGGGGGAGTGGGGTGCAACAAGTATGTCACAGTTTGAAATGTCTCTGGCTGACTTGTGATGGCCCTGACACATTTGTCATACCTCTCAACCTCAGAGCAAGAAATCTGGACAAAACCATACAAAGAAATGGGACAAAGGCCCAAAAATAAGGACAATTTTTAAAATATTGCTCTTATAAACTTAGAAAGCTAATAGAGGTCTTGAATTTTCTGAATGGTATGAAATCTGAAACTCAAATGTCTATCATTATTTTCTAACTTCAGTCTTTAATTATTTGTCACTAATTTGCCAAAAAACACAATTTTATGAAAAATGGACTAAAAATGTGATGTAAAAATATAAAATAGCAACACAATACAGCTGGGAACCTGTCAAAGAAGGGACACTTTAATATTAGTACTGCTAACTTGAGCAGCTGACAAAATAAAATAATCTACATGCATTTCTGAAATAAAATGAATCTGATTATTACAGTTATTTCTTAATTATAAACCCTCCATGTTTTCTTGCAAAATTGCTATTTTGCGGAGGGATCATTAGGGGAAGAGCAACATTTTGAGCCAAAATCAGGGACAGTTGAGAGGTTTGGCTATGCCTAATTCTATAAAGCAATTTATTTGCATGTACCTCTCAACCTGTTAATGCAATAAATCTGGACAAGGCCAAATATATTGGGGGAACATATAAACAGTACTAAAATTGCTCTTGTATAAACTGGGACCGTAGATAGAACAGGTCTTACTTTAGCATGCATTTTTCTGAAGGTTATGAAGTCTAAAGCTAGTGTGTCATTATTTAGTGACTTAATTCCTAAATGATTTACCAGAAAACCACAAATTTTATGAGGAACAAACCAAAAACAAGAAGCAAAAAATCTATTCATTCTTTGAAAATCTGGACAGTTGGGAGGTATAGTTCAGCTGGGGCTGCCTAAGTTTGCCGCCTTTCCCCATCACAAAACCATGGTCGAATGGAGCCTCCCCCTGCAGCCATTCCAATGATCCATTACTTTGCTATTTCACTCCATTTACCATAAACACTAATGTGCATACTGATTTACTTCTATGATGATTTGAACTTCATTTGAAAGTTTTATTTTGCATTTTACAGTACAACCACTAAGACATCTGCTAAACAAACTTGACATTAAAACTTCTCTGCCCTTGAAACTCACATTAATTGAAACACCATTAAAACCAACATTCAAAGAAAATACATTTTACCCGTGGCAGATAAAAATTAATTCTGGGCTGTTTTCAAATCATAGGCCCCTTGCATATGAAACATACATGTGCTCTTTGATACACCTTCCTATTGCTTTGAACATTTTCCCAGTAAACAATGAAACAAAACTGCCCAATTCAGAACATTACCATCATAAAAGTCTACTCAAACTTCTACAGTCCACTATTATCAGTAAATATGCACAATTCTACAGTCCACCATTATCAGTAAATATGCACAATCTCTGAAGTAGTAAAAAAGTCATCTAAATAATTCCACGTTAAATAAATCTGTAATGAAGAGGTTGCTGCTAGCAATCACCTTTATATTTCATGGTTTCATCGAAAAATAAAGTGTCTGATGCCCCTGAGGAATAAACTGCCTAAATTACATTAAAAATAAGCTAGTAATATTGCAATAGGAAATGGATGGCAAACTGATAACAGGCTCATAGTTAGTATCTTAACTTTCAGTACGGCAGCATTCACCCCTTATGGGAGTAGAACCAGCAACCTTCTGCATCAAAAGCAAGTACACAACCTGTTGTGCTATTAGCAATGTGAGCTGACTTAGCATAATCAGCACTAAACTTCTCTACCCCTGCAGCTCTCAGCTCCTTGTAAAATCTACTCAATATTCAACTGCATCTCAACTTCGCAGCACAAGTCGTCTGGAAAAAGCCAAATTTATTGGGGTGGGTCAAAAGGGCAAAAACCAGGGACACATTAAACATTGCTTGTATAATCTTGGAAAGCTGCTAGAATAAAATGCTGTGTTACCACCATACATTTTACTGCCAAGGTCCCCGTGCAAAAGAGTCAGAACAACATACCACTATGCCAAATCACCTGCTTTGTGAAAGAAAAATGCTGTGTTATCACCATACATTTTACTGCCAAGGTCCCTGTGCAAAACAGTCAAGAGCAACATACCACTACGCCAAATCAGCTGCTTTGTGAAAGAGAGGAAGACTGAAACTTAAATGGCTATCATTTAATGAATTCAGTTCTCACCATAGCTGTCAACCTCTTAGCACAAAACACCTGGACAAACCCAGTAATGAGGGAATACAGCCCTCAAACATATTCAGTGAATTCAGTTCTTGCCATAGCTGTCAACCTTAGCACAAAAAACCCGGACAAAGCCAATAACAGGGTATTGCAGTCCCAAAAATAAGGACAAATTTCAAATAGTCATCTTATAAACTTAAAAATTGCTGTAATAAAAGGTTGTGTTACTATATATTTATTGCTAGAATAAAAAGTTGTTTTACTATGCATTTTCTGAAGAATATGACGTCTGAAATTCAAATGCCTGTCAATTTTACTTCTGACGGAACAAAAACAATTTTCAGCAGAGGCCCAGGGAGAAATACTGTAGACACATGTCTTTGTAAAATGGCAGGACACCAGAGCAAATCCACACAAACACAGGGATAAGATGCAGACTCCACACAGAAGGCACCCCAGCCAAGAATCAAACCAGAAAACCTATAGCTGTGAGGCAACAATACTGCCACTGCACCATCAAATATGTAAGGAAGTAAACATTCAGAAACCTGAAGTCTGAAATTCAAATGCCTGTCAATTTTATTTAACATTTGTTAATCAGGACAGTCTGATTTGGAACAAAAAAAAACAATTTTCAGCAGAGGCCCAGGAAGAAATAATGCAGACATGTCTTTGTAACATGGGAGGACACAAAAGCAAACCCACAGAAACACAGGGAGAAGATACAGACCCCCCCCCCCACAAAGAAGGCACCCCAGCCAAGAATCAAACCCAAGAACCTGCAACTGTGAGGCAACAATGCTACCAACTGCACCATCAAATATCAAGCATTGCAATATTTACAAACCACAGATATTATGAGGAAAAGATCAGGTCAAATATGAGGAAAAATCTGCAATTTTTTTACAAATGGTGGTGGGTAGGGAATTCAGGTCTTTAACACCTGCATACAAGGTACAGGGTTCAGGCCTGAGGTATTCCCTACCACACCACCATGAGTCTAACCACCAGTATATTGCACCTGGGGCATTTACACACACACACACACACACACACACACACACTTACCTGTAGTCCATAAGTCCGAAATAAATAAATCCTGCCTGTAAACCACCACCGCACATCTGATCCCTATCCAAAACCCGCGCACATCTGACCCTGCCCGTCGCGAGATCTTCCCCAGACGAGACTGCAGCAAACTCCAATCCAGACCCTGCCCGTTGTGCGAGATCCTAAATTCCTGACTGCTGACGTTGCAGTCCGACCCCGATGTGTTTCCCCATCGAGTTCCCAGGACAGTCTATGCAGTTTAAAACTGCATAGACTTCTGGGAGCTCTGTTCTTCATGTTTCCCAGTCAGGAGTGCTGATGAGGCAATCTGCGCATGCTCCAGACTGTCTCAGCAGCAGTCCGGACTAGTGCGCATGCACGAAGTCCACGATTTTTAAATGTTTTTTTTTCCTATTTATTTATTTTTATTTTTGTTATTTTAAAGTTGAGGGGGCTGCAGTCCGGCAGTCCAATAGCAAGGGCTGCCCCTTTTTGTATGTCACCCTATGCTCCTCCCTCTTGTAAAAATACGTATTCACCACAGCCATGTCCATCCTTTTCACAAAATCCACTACCATTTGACCTTCTGCATTCCTTTAACAACATATCTACCCATCACTTCCTCATCCCCTCTGTTCCCTTCACCAACATGCCCATTGAAACCTGCTCCAATCACCACTCTCTCACCCTTGGGTCCAATCACCTCTTCAGCCAACTCACTCTGAAATTTTTCTTTCTCGTCCATCGCACACCCAACTTGTGGAGCATATGCACTAACAACATTCATCATTACACCATCAGTTTCCAGCTTCATAAACATCACTCTATCCGAAATTCTTTTCACCTCCAAAACATATCGGCTACCTCCCTCCCTATACCAGTCATACTGCCAACATTCAAAGTTCTGACCCTCACTATCACAGTCCTAGCCTTTCTCCTCTCTTCCTGCCTTCGGCCATGCCTTCCACCTCCTCTCCTCCTTCTGCCAACAGTAGCCCAATTTCTGCCAGCACCCGGTTGGCTAACAGTACTGGTGGCGGTCGTTGTTAACCCAGGCCTCGACTGATACGGTATGTAAATATTTACTGGTGTCCACATGAATGATTTGGCCAAGTTTTACACTGGATGCCCTTCCTGACGCAACCCTTCCCATTTATCTGGGCTTGGGACCAGCACAAAGAAATGCACTGGCTTGTGCATCCCCAGTGGCTGGATCCATCAATGTTTTTCTTTCTTCAGGGGGTGAAGTTGTCAGGCAAATGTCTATTTTGCCCTGCAATTTTCCTGTAATCTCTCTCAACACATCTTTCTAGGGCCAAAATCTCTGGGTGTGGTGGGAGAATGAAAGTGCTTTTCCTCTTTGTTTGTGATTGTCTACTCTCAAAATCAGTACCTTGACCATTCAAAGAAAAATACATTCTTAAATTTGTCTCAGTTTTAAATTAATAGGCATGTCAACAATATCTGGCCAGAAACATGGTATAAAAGTTGTGCCCATACTTAATAGATCAAAAGTACAGTTTTGTACCTACCATAAATGTAGATGTTCGAAGATCCACATTGCTGCAGTCCTTACATATGGGTAGTCCGCTGTCCTCGGTCGGCCCGAATACCAAAGTATTAGGCTGACGTCGGTCATGGGCGCTCAGATCTGACATCAGAGCGTCAGGGTATAAAAGCGCATGACCGACGTCATATCCTCAGTCTTTTCTTGCCCCAGATGTCAGAAGGCCCTAAAAAGAAAGGCCACAGCCCAAAAACAGGATACCTCCCAAAAACATGCCCAACAACAACCATCACCCAAACCATATAACCATGCCAAACTACAGAGGGGAAGGAGGGAGGAATTGGACTGCAGCAATGTGGATCTTGAACATCTACATTTATGGTAGGTACAAAACTGTACTATGTTCTTCATCTCACATTGCTGCAGTCCTTACATATGGGTAGAATCCCAAAGCAGAGGTAAAGGGAGGATGGCAAAATCATAAAGCATTAGGGGCTGCTAAAATGCCCTGTAATATTGCAGTGGCAAATCCAGCCCTAGACTTAGAATAAAGAGGAAGGTGGTAATGCTTGGAAAAGTATGTACTGAACTCCAAGTGGCTGCTTCCAAAATATCTTTGTAGCTACCCTCTTAGAAAGGCAGTAGAAGTGGCAGTAGCTCTAGTGGAATGAGGTCTGATTCCAGCCGGAATCTCCTTACCATGATGGGAATAACAGAAAGAAATACAAAACCCAATCCATTTAGAAATAGTTTGTTTAGAAACAGGTTTTCCCTGAGAACCCAAAGCAAAAGAAACAAACAACTGCTGAGACTGCCTGAACCCCTTGGTTCTGCTCAAATAATAAAGTAACTGCCTGTGAATATCCAAAGTATGCAAAATCTTCTCCCCTTTATTTTGGGGGTTTGCATAAAAAGTAGGCAAATGAATAGTTTGGTTCAAGGCCACACTAGAAACCACTTTAGGCATAAAGGAAGGATTAGTACACAAAGAAACCCTATCCTTATGAAAAATCAGGAAAGGTTCCACTGCCATAAGGGCCTGTAATTCAGAAACCCTTCTTGCAGAGGTAATGGCCAACAAAAAAGCAGTCTTCCATGATAAATACTTTAACTCGGCAGTAGCTGCAGGCTCAAAAGGTTGTAGAGTAAGCTTTTCCAACACAAAATTGACATCCCAAGCAGGAGTAGGAGCTCTACGTGGGGGTCTTATGTTCTTTGCCCCTCTAAGAAATTGCTTAAACAAAGGATGGGAAAATAAAGGAGGGTCACAGTCATAGTGAGCAGAAATGGCTGCAGCATGAACCTTTATCGAGGAGAAAGACAAACCCTTGTCCAATAACTCAGTAAGATATTGAAGAGAAACACTTAAATCAGGCTTGGAAACATCAAAGTCCTTCGCTTTGCTCCAAAGAAAAAATCTCCTCCATTTATCAGCGTAAACTTTCCTTGTACTAGGCCTTCTGGCCTCTAAAATAACATTCAAAACTTGTTGTGGAAGCTGAGACCCTCCAGGGTCTAAAACAGAATATGCCAGGCTGTGAGATGCAGAGACTGAATCTTGACATTGAGGAAGTGATTGCCCTCCTGAGCCAAAAGATGCGGAATCAAAGGCAGAGGCCATGGAGGCTCCCGTACCAAACTCCTCAGTAGTGGGTACCAGTGCTGTCGAGGCCAATCCGGCGCTATCAGAATCATGGATGGCTTGTCTATTCTGGCCTTCAGGAGTACCTTGGGAATGAGAGGCAGAGGTGGAAAGGCATAGACATGAAGATTGCTCCAACTGAATGATAGAGCATCCACCTTCCAAGCTGTGGGATGAAACATTTTTGTGCAAAACCTTGGCAACTGGTAATTTAGTGGAGAAGCGAACAGATCTATGTCTGGAGTTCCCCATAACACTGTCAACTTTTGAAACATATGAGGATCCAGTTTCCACTCGTGAGGATCCACAATTTGTCTGCTCAACACATCCGCTAAGGAGTTCTGTGCTCCTGGTAGAAACCTTGCCTGAAGATTGAGGTGTAAACTGAGAGCAGTCTCCCACAAAATCATCGCTTGCCTGCAAAGAGGGTAAGAATGGGTTCCCCCCTTGCTTGTTGATGTACCACATGACAGTAGTGTTTTCTGTTTGAATCAACACCTGTCCTGGGTGAAGTAAATCCTTGAAAGCCATCAATGCAAATTGGACTGCTAACATCTCCTTCAAGTTGATATGCAAATGTTGAAGTCTGACAGGCCACGTGTCTTGCACCCATTTTCCATTGAGGTGTGCTCCCCAAGCCTTGTCCGAGGCATCTGTCGTTAGAATCTGACTCGCCTCTGGTCGGGTCACAGAGAGTCCCTTGTTTAGGTGACATTCCTGAGCCCACCACAAAAATTCTTTCTGAATGCAAGGTATTATCTGAATGACAGTTTCTAGATCTTGGCAGTGTTGTGTCCATACATTTTTGAGATACCATTGAAGCTTCCTCATATGCAGTTTGGCATTGGGAAGCACCAGAATACAAGATGCCATGAACCCCAAGGCTTGAAGGACTGTCCTTGCAGTCAGCCTGGACTGTAGAGACATTTCATGGAAATAAAGAGAAAGGCTTCTTTGTTTGTCCGGGGTCAAAAAGGCCATCTGGGAAGCTGTATTCAGTCTCACACCCAGAAAGCACATGTCCTGAGAGGGTACTAGACTGGACTTTGTTTCGTTCACAGAATACCCTAGGCATCTTAACACTACCATCACATACTGTAGATGATGCAGAAGTTCGTCTTTGTGTTGTGCAATAATCAGGCAATCGTCCAAATAAGGATAAATCTGTATTCCTCTTAACCTGAAAAAGGCTATCACTGGAGCCAGAACCTTTGTGAACACCCTGGGCGCAGTAGACAAGCCAAAGGGCAATGCAGAGAACTGATAATGTAAATTTCCAGCCCGAAAACGCAGGTACCTCCTGCAACTGGGCCTGATAGGAACATGAAGATAAGCCTCTTTGAGATCCAGAGTTACCATCCAGTGATCTTTTCCCAACAGAGGTAAAAGCTGTTGTAACGTTAGCATTTTGAACTTTGGAATGTCCAGATAAGTGTTGAGGATAGATAAATCCAAAATTGGTCTCCACGTGTTCCCTTTCTTTGGTACTAGAAACAGGCGAGAATAAAATCCTAGTCCCACTTCTGACAGAGGAACTGGCTGTATAGCTCCTATTTGAAGAAGTAAAGAAATCTGCTTGTGAGCCTCTATCCTTTGCCGAGGAGGAACGTCTGGCATGCCTTTGAAAGGAGGCAATGTATGGAAATAGAAATTGTAGCCTCGGTTTATAATGTCCAATACCCATTTGTCCTGGGTGACTAAAAGCCAGTTTTGCTTGAAGAGTGCTAACTTTCCTCCCAAAGGAGCTGCCAGGGAAGAAGAATCTGGCAGCTGAAAATGCAGGTCATTGGACCTGTTTACGAAAGGACTGGCCCCTGCCCTCCCCTGCAGATTGTGCAGGTGAACTCCAAGTTCTAGGCCTGAATGTACTGTGAGCTCTGCCCCTGCCACGTCTAGATCTACCCCTAGATTGAGAATCAGAAGAAGGGTAGGTCCACCCCTTAGTAGGCCAATTTCTACTAAACTCTGGAGGTTGCACCTGCAAAAAATCTTTAACAGTCTGCATGGACTTAGCCTTGTCTTCCATTTTCTTCAAAACCGACTCCACAGGGGGATCAAACAAAACTTCAGACTGTAAAGGGGCATCCAGAATTCTAGTTTTAACATGCTCGGACAAATTCTGATCCTTAAGCCAGGCGTGCCTACGAAGAACTGAACCAGTGGCAGCCACCCTAGAAGAGGCCTGTACAGCATCAAAACCACACTGCAAAGAATGCTTACCCACCTGTTCAGAGACATGTACTAAATCCTGCAATTCTTTACACTCTATGCCCTCTGCCAAAGCATCCACTTTAGATTTTAGCTGAGAAAGGAGGAAATTCTGATATTTCAACATATGAAACTGGCAATTTAAAGCCCTCATTGCTAAAGTAGAAGAGGTATACACCTTCTTACCCCATCTATCCAAAGCTCTAGCTTCCTTATCTAGAGGAACCGGATTCTTTACAACAGAAGCTCTAACACCCTTAGGCCCCTGACTAATAGTTTCTGGGTCCGCCCTAGGACTCTTATACAGATATTTCTGAGCCTCAGGCACCCTGTAATACCTGTCCAGTTTAACTGGCAGGAGGCAAAGAATCTGGATTAAGGGAAGCCTCGAGAAAACATCTTGAACAACATCCAAAACAGGAGGTATAGCCAAGGGTCTATGCTGTGGTAAAACAAGAATTCCCTAAGCCTCTTCCGTGAATCAGAGAAATCCTGTCCTTCCCACTTAAAATGCTCCCTCATGGAATGCAGAGTTTCTGAAAATGAAAAATCCTCTGGAGGAGAAGCAGAAGGAGTGGAATCATCTGCATCAGAATCCGAATAAGGGGGAAAATCTTGAATATCTTCAGCAGAAGAGTCTGAGTCATCTGAGGCCTGATCCAAACTTTCCAACTCTGGCTCCACCCTGGGCCTTTTATCAGGAGGGGGCATAGAACCTCTAATTAAAGAAATCAAATCTTCTGCCATTTTAAGCATGTGCTTTTTAGGCACAGACCCTGAAGTACCTGGAGGGACACCAGAGGAAGGCAAAACATACCTGCCCTTAGAAGAAGCCTTAGAAATAGTAGCAGAAGGCCTAACCACCTTAGGCATAGAAGGGAGAACAGTAACCTGAGAGGCCCCTTCAGCTTCACCTGACTCCTGTGAGGCCACATCCTGCAAAATCAAAGTTTCCCCCTGAGACTCAACAGAAACTTCAGCCGGATCCACCTGCTCCACTGTAGTTTCTGCAGGACCGGCGTCCGAAACGGACGAATCAACCTGTCTAGGTTTCAAGGATTTGTCTTTGCGCTTCTTCGTGGAAGCGGGTGTCGGAGGATCCGACGGCATATTATAATTACACCGCTTACCAAAGACTAACCTAGCACAATCTAACCGTCTTTTTATAGTGCGCTTATTAAACCTAGCACAAAACCGACACCCGACTACGTCGTGGTCCGGTCCCAAACAAGGAATTCAAAGAGAGTGATAATCCCTATGCGGTATCTGTTTCCCACAAGAAATACAATTATTCACTTTTTCTGACATCCGGAATTAACTGAGGCAAGAAAAAACAAAAATATTCCCCAACAGGGTACTTAGCCCAACTTGGTTTCGGTCTGAAATTCAGAATACGAAAATTTCAGAACGCCGAACGGCACTTGCAACGCTGCTTCTGCATAGGACCATGCGGCAAAAATGACTGAGGATATGACGTCGGTCATGCGCTTTTATACCCTGACGCTCTGATGTCAGATCTGAGCGCCCATGACCGACGTCAGCCTAATACTTTGGTATTCGGGCCGACCGAGGACAGCGGACTACCCATATGTAAGGACTGCAGCAATGTGAGATGAAGAACATCTGTACATCACTGATGTTCGGGTCAGTGTAATTGAAAATGCTAAAACCCTTCTTTCTAAGAGTGTTACACATCATATAACCATTGACATTATTAAAATCAAAATCATCGGAAAACATATATTGTAGTTCCAAAAAATCACTGGAAACTACTTGGCTGTCACTTTCATATTCAACGGCCATATTATCCAACCCAATAATCATAGGACAAGAGTCAGGGCTATTCAGGCTGTTAATTAGTTCCAAAGGACCCGGTGGCAAGTATAGCGAGGGTTATTCATACGTTTATATCCACAGGAATAGGTAAGGAAGGCCACAAATATCCCCAGTGCCCTGTGGGAGCCATAAACAATTACTAAGTCCCCTTCAATATCTCTGTCCACTCTTAGCCTTTCAAGTATCTCCTAATTGTCAACACTATAGTGTTAATTCTCTGTCAATATCTCTGCCTTCTTGGCTGGCAAATGCCACTGGGTGAAAGGAGTTCTAGCTCAGCCAACACAAACAGCTCACACCAGGAAATAGCAAGGTTAGCAGCAAGTGACAACATTGTCAAACTGTAAATGGCATGACTTCAACTTTTATACAAAAAAAATCTGTGGACAGCACAGAAATGAATGAAATCATGACTATGAATTGCAGAGAGGCAGGAAAAACCTCATTATCATATGTCATTTTACATTAGTTCTCATTTACATCTTATTACGACTTCATTTACTTATGCTTATCCATGGCCATTGTGCATTAGCATAACAGAATCCTTGCATACGTCCCCAGGCTGTCAAGATGTTGCAAGATATAGTGCAGGCCCATATTAACTGCATCAATTCACTTTTGAGCAGCTCCATGGAGTCTGGGCACAAGATGTTTCAGATGGTACATGTGTAGCAGTTAACAACAAGTACCACTTGATGGCATTTGGATGTGCAAAGTAAGTCTTTTTCATTGAATTTCTCCCCTTTTTTGTATGATTGTATAAAATATGCAGTTAAGGATTTGAAAACTTGTGTAGAAGGTGACCTAACTTTCATCCAGCATGTGTCCATTGTTGTAAGAATGTCCTATATTGCTCAGCTTATTAACAAAAAGGATTGTATCTATATCTATGGATGTCATGGTCTCCCTATAATCAGCCCTTATTAGGTCAGCCATTAAAAATAATGCCCCCTTTGGCACGTATCTGTCCAGATCAATGAAACACCTGTAATGCCCACAGAGATACTGTACTAAAAGAATAAAAATCCTAAACAGTGTGTCCTACATGGACCAACTCAAAGCCCTGTCACTATACTCTGTATCCTACAGATGGTTAAGAGGTGACCTTTATCTGGCATGCAAGACATCTTTTACCTAATACTGATGGTACTAGTGCACATCAGCAATTCAGATGGTATCACAAATACTTGGTTTAGGGATTTAAACCTCTTCTGCAACATCAACAGAGCAGTTTGGAGGGACAGGTTTATCTCACAGAGGATACCACTGCTCTCGAACAGACTTCCCACCCTCGAAAAACAAGCTTAACTCTGTCCAGGTTTTAGTACAGCTTGGATCTATGGATGAAATTTACCCCAAGATTGCTCCCTTTGTACTACTAATAGAAACTGCTCCTAAATACTATATCTTATGTATGGATCCCCTCCTTATCTGTGGAATGATTCCATTTATTCTTACTAAGGTAACAATTTATCAACCATGGGTTGGGTCTGGCCAGTCTAACACCAAATGGGGTAGGTTAATTCAGCCACAAAAGGGAAAATGGCTAGGCATAAAATGGCCCGCAAGGGCAGCTAGCCTAGTACTTGCCTGTGAACCTGTGAATCATCCACTGACCAGTTCTCTCAAATAAACAAACTGAAGGGGTTCCAACATGGGAACTGCAACATCCTTCAAGTGAGCTAACACAGCCTTTCAAAACTCTTTATGACCACTGATGTCAAAGCAACAGGCTTGTAGTCATTCAGTCCTGTTATAGTGGATTTTTAGGCAGTGGAAAGATTGGGGCTTGTTTGAAACATAAGGGAACGTCACACAGCTATAATGATTTATTAAAAATCCCACTAAAAACAGGTCAGCACATGTTTTTAAACAGGAAGGTGAAACCCCATCTGGACCAGCTGCTTTCTTAATCTGCTGTCTTTTAAAAAAATCATACACATCCTCCTCAGAGAAAATTAATGCAGGTTGAATGTCAGAATGTGTGGAAGAGAGAGTCATACAAGTCTGAACACTGACAGGACTGGTAACAGTGCCATTTGTAGCCTCAGGCTTATCAAACCTTTTCTTATAAGAAAAGCGCAGTCCAGGTCTGAACTGTCTGCAAACAGCTAAAGTTAACTTTGAGTATGTGTCTACCTGTTTGAGCCAATATTCATTTTCCCCTGGAGAGCACTCTGCTTTGGCTTGTAAGCAGCAGCCCCCACAAACACACACACACACACACACACACACTCATCTTCCACTTTCTCTCTTATTCCCTTCTGTTAGCAAATAGTATCCATAACTGATCAATACTGTGTGTTTGTTAATTTAAACGGAGACCACAGTAGCCTACTGATACAAGGTTATCCTGTTTTTCCACCTGAGAAATGGTTAAGAAATGACTTATAGTTTCACAACAGTCCTTGGTCAATTGTGATTGTTTCTCAAACACTAACTTGTCTTTGCTTTGGTTCATTAGCAGCAGTACAAAGAACTGCCTGATCACACCCTTGTTCTCCCCTCCCCTTCCCTGTTTATTACCTTAAAGGGACAATCCCAGGGATTTTTTGTTTTGATTCAGCCTTTATTTACTTTTCAAGTTTGCCTTTCTGAGCATGCTCACCTGTGGCTGAGGGGGGTAGGGGAAGTGTGCCTGCAGGAAGCTTCAAAGGAGTTAGCTACATTCCATCTCAAATTGCAGCTCTACTGACAACAGCTTTCCATGTGAGCCATTCATTGGTGTAATCTGTGCATTTTATCCATTCAGAAAAGTAGCCTTTCAGACATTTTACGACCAGACTGCTGCTGCTACTCTAGAAAGCACAGCAGTAATGCAATTCTTATAAAGAGACATTATTTTGTTTCTAAAATCAGTTGTTTACCAGACTATTTTGTTTACCTTTTAGTGTAGTGTAAGTCACATATTCACACAGAGTCAGAATTTTCAGACAAGCTTGTGTGCATACTGCAGGTTAGATTTCACAAACTTCACTGTTGGATGTTTATGATAGGAACTGCTTAGAATTTACAGTTTGTTGTTTTGAACTTCCCCTCCCCTACCCAGAGACTATTAGTTGAATGACTGGTTTAGCATTAGCCTGAGATGCTATCTAGTCAAACTCAAACCTGCAGCCTTTGCAGCAGTGAAATTACATCTTTAGTATGTGCTTGCTTTTTGTAAAACTTAGTGGAAAGCTTATCCCAACTTAGGCAATTGTATTTTCTTTTGTTTGCTTTTGTTTTATGTTAGTTGCTACATGCTTTTTTCCCTTCACTGGTAATTATTTGTCATGTTCTGCAACAGTGTTGCTTATTAGTGCATGTACTCATGCAGACATATATTTATAACACAGTTTCTCCACATTTCACAGGAAGCATTGCTTTGGACATTTTCGTCTTGGAAACAAATCCCCTGAGTTGCAAATATCCTAAGATTCTAGAAGAATAAAATCTTATAATAATAGTAAAAAAAAAATGTCAGACAACTGTGAAATTGAATCTTGTTACTGTACTAAAAGTATTTTCCCATTGGGTGACACCCTTCATGAATCACTCGCAGTGATTATCTGTATAATATGGATTCCATTCCACTGAATTTATTTTCTTTATCTTTCTCTTTCTCTTTCTCTTTATCTTTCCTGCATTGTGGTAAAATGTTTGGATCGTTTACTCTTTTGATGAATATTTGACTGCAGCAGAGTTGCACTGGTTACCATTTGAAAGTTGAGGTAAATGCAGTCTCTCTATTTCCCTATCTGTGTGCATAAGTATGTATGAAATATGTAATCTAAGTTTATATTCATGTAGTTGTAAAACCACAGCCTTGCTATGTCTTACTGACCGGCTTGTAATTCAAGGCATTCTTGACTGTCAGTCAAATTTGTATATGCTGGATATTTAATTGCTGTTGTTTGTCTTTTGGCTTTTTCCCGGTAAGGGGTCACCACAGCGGAACTCCGGTCCGCTAATGATTGACAGTAGATTTTTATGAAACGCCGAGGTGCCAACTCAACGCCCAACCTTCAACAAAGGCTCGCCCATTTATGCATGCATGTCTTTCGAACGCTACCCAACTGCGGGGAGGACATGCAGACTCCACACAGAAGGCACTGCCAAGCCAAGCTGAGAATTGAACGGGAGAACCTCTTACTGTGAGGTAACCACACTACCACTGTACCACTGTGGAATCATGCTGGATATTTAATAATGTGTGTATTTTATTAGACCTTTGTATGCAGCGACCTACTTGCTGTAGGCTGGATATGTAATAATGCATGCATTTTATTAGACCTTTGTATGCAGCGACCTACTTCTTGTAGGCTGGATATGTAATAATGCGTGCATTTTATTAGGCCTTGGCATGCAGTGCACCTACTTGTTTTAATGGCATACTTATAGGTTCATAGGTTCATAGGTTCATACTAGGCTATCTGCCCGAGGGCATTTACAAGCCTAGCCCATCGTTTTGTGGCTTACGCCACCCCTTTAGTATGGGGAACTATACCCATTATTTTGCTGTGCCTCTGTCGAGCAGTGACACTGAGGTAATCCCTGGGGTATATCTGCGATCTCCCATCCATTGGTCAAGATTTCTCTTGAACAAGGCCAGCGAGGTGCTCTGCCTCACATGATTTTGTTCCACAGCATAGGGAGTCTTTGGGTGATGAATCTATCCCTCCAGCACGTCCTATTAATAGCCGTGTCGAGGTTTAAGTCTCCCGCCCTTGTGGCTCTGATGGATCTAGATTTTTTGAGGTGAAGCATATTCATCAAATCTGGGTTTGACATGGCCTTGTATGTTAGGCAAAGGTCACCTCTGAGCAGTAGCGACTGAATAGAGCTGGAGTTCTTTCAGTCGGGCAGCATAGGACAGATTTTTGAGACCCTTTATCCTTTTGGTGAGGAACTTTTGTGGCCTCTCCAGCTGCTGCAAGTGTCGGGTCAGATACATTCCAAATGGGGCATTGTATTCAATCATTGGTCTGATGAGTGATGAGTAAAGGGAGACTATGACCTCCCTTGATCTAGATGAGAATCCCTTCATGATAAGGTGGGCAATGTAGAAGGTCTTCCTAACTACTTTAGCTACATGGGTGTCGAATGACAGACTACTATCAACCTGGGTCCCCAGGTCCCTGATAACTTCTTCTGTGCTCAGTGGATTGCCACCTATTTGGTAGCTAGGGGTAACCTTGTTTTCCGAAGGGTATGACTATGCATTTTTGGCATTTAACTTTAGGCGTGGCTCTGGCACCAGTTATCCATTTCTGTGAGACCCTTCTGAAGGATATCTGTGTCAGATGTGTTTTCTACTATGGCCCAGTTTGCAGTCATCTGCAAACTTTGTCAGCCATAACCCTCCTGTGTTTGCTTGTACTGAAAAGTAGATGCCAAACAAGAGTGGGCCAGGACTGAGCCCTGTGGGACACCACTTGTGACAGGCTTTGAGTCTGACATGGCCGCAACTCTGACCCTGTGGGTTCTGTCACTCAGCCAGTTTGCAACCCATCTTGTGATGTATGGGTTAACATTTAAGCTGATGAGTTTTTCAATGATACCTGAGTGGGGTATTGTATCGAAGGCCTTAGCCAGATCGAGGTAGGCTGTATGGACTGCCTTTCCCTCATTAATGGCTTTGGTGACTGTTTCGAAAAAGTCAACCAAGTTTAAAAGGCATGATCTGCCTTTGACAAAGCCAAACTGGGTTGGATCCAAAGTCTGCAAATTCCCTATGTCTTTATTTATGAGGTCCATTATGATCCTCTCCATGACTTTGCAGATAAGGCTTGTCAAGCTAATGGGCGGTAATTTCCAGGGTCGTGGAGGCACCGCCTTTGTGAAGTGGGACCACAGTTGCAGTCGCCACTCCTGGGTAATGTATCCAGAGGTAAGACTTTGATTCAACAGCTGTCCTAGCTGTGGGTTTAATTCCTCATTGAGTTAGTGGAGCACACAGCCGGGGACACCATCAGGTCCCAAGGATGCTGTGTTTTTGCTTTGGAGAGATGAGTTCTCACTTGGGCTGGAGATGTTTGGGGGCTGCAATCGTTTGGTATAGATATCTCTCCTTTTGGCGGGAGGGGGGGCAGTTTGCACTGAACCTGTCAGCCAGTATGTTGGCAATGTCTGTAGGATCAGTAATCTTCACATCATTTTGAACTAGTTCTGAGCATATCTGGGAGTTTCCTCCTAGGTTTCTAACATAGCTAAAGAAGGCCTTATGATTGTCTTTTGAGTCTTTAGCTATTTTTCTCTCGAAATTTGCTTTGGATGATTTTATGAGAGCTCTTAGTTTTTTACTTATAGTGATCAAGGGTGTCTTACCTTTTAAGGATTTTGCTCTATCTTGTAGTAGCTTCCTCCTTTTGTTGTATGTTTGTTTATGGCTGGGGTCCACCAGACTGGACGCTTGCCTTTGGTACAGAGTCTTTGTTTTGCTTGGGATTGCCTTATCCATGCAGTCCTGCAGGTGCTGGTAGAAGGCATTTGTAAGTGATTCAGCGGCTTGAGTACTGTTTTCCGCCAGCTCGGGGGCCTTAAAGGAGACCACACTAGTCTTTAGAAGTGTGAAGTCGGCTTTTGAGAAGTTCTTTACTGTGGTCTTTTTTATTTCAGGTGGGGGTGGGATGAGGACCTCCAGCGAGATTCGTTTGTGATCTGATCTCACCAGTGAGGGTATACTTCGGTGTTGAACATTGTGCTCCCATGTTCGTGATGATGAGATCAAGTATGTTATCTCCTCTTGTGGGGATGGTGACTAGTTGTTCCATGGCATTTGAGTTTATGAATTCCAGGAACTTTTGGGCTAGGGAGTTTGGGCTTGAGTAGTGTTCCCAGTCTATATTAGGGTAATTGAAGTCACCTAGTATGATGGTGTTTGGTGATACATTTATCCCCTCTAGTGTTTTCAGGAAGGCCATGTGAGGCTCCTGAGTTTGTGAGGGTGGCCTGTAACATGCTACAATTTGCAGAGCAGTCTTGCCTATGGTTAATTGCACCTGGATGGTCTCCGATGCATTGTGCGTTGCCACCAGTCTTGAGGTGTGGGTGTCCTTGATGAATATGGATACCCCCCCTCCTTTCTTGGTATTGTCCAGATTTTGGGGCCGGAACGCATGATATGAGGTAAAACCTGATAGCTGGGGTGCTCTCAGGAGCCTTGAACCAGGTTTCTGTCACAGCACAGACATCGATGTTCTCCATACTGAGAAGGGCCTCGAGTCGTGCATTTTGAGATTTAGACTTCTGGCATTGAGCAGCATTACCCTTAGTTTTTTCCTTTTTGTGTTCTAGGGTGGTAGGTTTAGAATTTGAGCCTTGCCTAAAAAGGCACTATGGGGTGGCAAGAGCCTTTGCCAATATCCGGAATCCAGGGTGACAGGTGCAAGCCGTCCCTTATGGCAGCGTGGCTTGTCCAGCATGTCATCCCAGGCAGACAGATACTGGATCCCCTTTGAATGACACCAGTGTTTAAGCCAATTGTTAAAGCTGATCATCTTATCTCTGTATTGTGGCATCATTCTTGGTGAAGGTAGGATACTGCTCAAGGTCAGGGTCATACCTGCCTGGGCTACATAATCAGAGAGCTCCTCAATGTCTCTTTTCATGTAGTCCAAGGAGGTACGTCTCAGGTCGTTTACACCAGCGTGGACAATGACTGAGTCATATTTGTACCTGCTGTTGAGAGACCTGAGTGCTTGCGTTATGTGGCGGATTCTAGCTTCCAACAGGCAGCTTACTTCACTTGTAATATTGGAATTCACATAACTTTTCTCAAACTTGCCCTTATCAAGATGGAACTAGATAATAATTTAAAGAAATAAATGCATATGCCATGTCATTATGTGTTTATCATATGCATTGCTTTGGTTGATTAAAATGGATTTGCTGTATATCTTTGTTATAGATCAATATATATATATATATATATATATATATATATATATATATATATATATGTGTGTGTGTGTGTGTGTGTGTGTGTGTTTTTATTTATTTTCTTATTTGACATTTGTTATAACTGAGCCAAAGGCCCATTTCAGTGGAGACCCATAAAAAAGGCTAAAAATGCACACGCACACACACACACACACACACACACACACACACACACACACACACACACACACACCTGTCTCTGAATTTGTTTGTGTCTCTGTTTATATACACAGATGTACACACACCTGTACATGTGGTGTGTTTGTGAATATATATACATGCAGACACTCATTCACTGTCATGCAGGAGGCATTTTGACTAAGGTGACAGTATAGCTGCTCCTTACAACATTCGTGCCACTGACCCTTTATTGCTAGTTTTACAAGTAATCGTTTTTTTTTCCATTCGTCATATGCCACTTGACAACAATATTAAAAGTGTGGTTCAGACTATAGAAACTACAGATCCATAAGCTTAACCAGCCTTATCTGTAAGGCCATGGAACAAATCATCATGAACCCTATAAATAAGGACATAGATGACCTCCATACCCTTAATCTGACACATTTGCTTTTGTCAAAGAGGTCATACCTGTTAAACCTGGTAGACTTCTTCAAAAGCATCACCAAGGTGAGGTATAAATGAAGACCAATCTGTGCATACAACCTACCTTGACTTAGCAAAGGCCTTCAATACACTCCCACATTCAGGCACCACTGATAAACTCTCCCAGTTGAATATAAACCTTTACATTGTCAGGTATGTTGCTAACCATCTGACTTTCAGATAACACTCAGTCAAAATTGGGGACTTTACCTCGACCAGCAGAGCTGTCAGCAGTGGAGGTCAGTGCTGTGCCCTATTGTTTAGAATATACTTCTCAGAACTTCAGGCCAAAACTGAGGGCCTGTGCCTAACTTTGCTGATGACTGCAAATTAGGTGTAATCATTTTATGCCCAGAAGATGTCAATATACTTTTAGAAGGACTTACACAAATGAATGATTGGTGTCAAAGCCATGGACTCCAACTCAATGCTAAAAAATGCATTATCATCCCATTCGGTAAAAATTATATCCATGCAGACTACCATATAGATAATAATACCCTAAGTAACAACTCAGCACTTATAGAATTGGTAATGCAAGCTGACTGTAGCCTAATCTTTGACCACCATGTGTCTACTGTGGTAAGGAAGGCCTTCTACATTGCTCACCTCATTAGCAAAGGCATTGCCTCAAGAGCAAAACAGGTCATAACTCCCCTGTACTCGACCCTCATCAGGCCAGTAACTGAGTACAATGCTCCCTTTGTATGTACCTCACCTGGCACCTGCAGCAACTTGAGAGACCCCAGAGATTTCTAACCAAGAAATTACAGGGTCTCCATCACATGTCATGCATTGACAGACTCAAGTCATCGTCACTGTACTCAGTAGCATACAGACTACTTAGAGAAGACTTGTGCCTGGCCTATACAGCAATCTCAGATCCAAACTTAATCGAAATGCTGCATATCCGCAAGACTAATGGGATAAGGGTCACTTGCTCCAGGGACCTTTACCTGGCCTTCAACATAAATAGAACCTGCTGGAGAGACAGATATGTCTCTGAGGTTGCCATTCCTCATGAATAGGAAACGAGTTCACATCAAACAGAGCCCCTCTATGAGCCTGTTTATGTGTAGCCTGGATGACTGGATGGGAAACCATAAATTTCTTGCCAGGATTTCACCTATGATCCTCCTAGATATGTGCAGCCATTGTTAACTAAGATTTTGAGTTTAGGCTAGATCCTTTATATTGGGTTTCTCTAGTATTATATCAGGTACACATGGAAAGGCTTATAAAGACCTTTGGGTCAGTATCCTAGTAACCACCAATGAACCTATCAAGTAAAAAGAGTATTCTTTCCTTCAGTCACCTAAGTTTTTAGAGATCGTAATCTTACTTGAGTGTTGGCACACTCTCATACTGCACTGGATTTTTTTTTTCAGGATAACTGTTGCCATATTACTAAGAATTGGGTCGGGAGAGGAACTTAGGAGAAAGCAAGCTCAGCAGCAGGTGGCCAAGAGTAATTACATGTAAACATTAATTGCCACTACATAGTTTGAGTTATTCCTGGATATACAAACAGAAGGCAAACAAGGCACTCCAAACTCAAAATCGGAAAACAGATGTATAGTTCAGGCAGGGAGCAATCAACAAAAAGGGTGAGGTGAAGAATACTTGAACATTCTACACTATGTTGCTTTCACAGTGGGGTCAATTCAAGAGAGTGGCACTGGAAACAGCAGCAGTACAGTGCGGATACAAATTCATTCACAGTACAGTGGCTGTACAAGAATAACAGATAATTAATACCCACAGTAATGGTAATTAGGTGGCTTACAGAAGGGTACTACAGCAGTTAGAGACACCAGGAAGGTGCCAGGTTGTCCAGTTGTGTGGCTTTTAGCAGTAAAATAATGGAGGGCACACACTCTGCTACTGTTAGAGGCTGAATCAAACAAGTTGAAGGCAGCATTATACCTGGCAAGCTATCAGCTGGCTGTACAAAGCCATGGGGAGGCGGTGTGAGCCTTATGGGACAAACTCCAAAATACATGTCATCAGTAATACAACAGATTGCTTCTCATAGCCTATTGTTTATCAGCACTATGTAGAGAATTTAGCTGGTCAAAATAAGAATATTCTAAGGATAAATAGGAGCAACTTATGACTGATCAGGGTGTGAAGCACCAGTGGCCACAGAATAGAATGTAGTCCAATGGGTACAATGTTACCCAATGCTGTGACTACAACAAAGAAGTCCACTCACACAGTTTCGTCATAGAATGGCACTTAAGAAGGAGTAGTTTTCTGCCATGAGAAGGGTATCCTGCTTATCCATCTTCAGGTGAGGGCTGTATTCAAGAAAACAGTGGAGTGATGAAGTTTATACCCCAAACATGTACCCCGCTCTCAGTTAGATTCCACACTCATTTAGCTTAGTGGCAGCTTCCCATGTTCAGTGGGTAAGGACATCATGGGAGAACATTAAGAGATTAGGAAGATGGTAGTACAATGCTTTTGAAAGATAGCTGAAAAATAACCTCTTTTACTACACCTAACATTGTTGTTTCTTATTTGCAGAAACTGGGTATTACCTGTAAGACATACATCGTACCTTTCAACAATACTTTGTTGACTGGAGATTCCTGCATGTTTGATCACCTGGAACCTTGTTCTTGCTCTTCCATGTGAATGTAAACACCTGTCTTGTATATCACCTCTTGGAACATGCTGACATTACCTGCAATGTATTGTGGTATCAAAGGCATAACGTAAAATTTGAGTTAAAGCCCAAATTATGATATTTACACTGAGGCCACAAAGTTTGCTGAGCTGTACACTCTTTCCACAACCCTTAATGTTGCCTACTATTCATGGTGATACTTATATCAAGGGTTCAAATGGTATTTTTGAAATGTGCAGTTCTTGCTCTGTATGCCATTCTTCAGCAGACAGACTACTGTCCATCCATATGGTACATGGCCCATTCGACCCTGCTTGACCTCGAACAGCTATGCAATATGCACACCACCAACAAAGACTGTATTCTTTTATAGACAGAAATGGAAAATGGCTGGCAACAGATTTCTACCACAAGGAATCCTATACTTACTCAATAAAACTTCCTGTGCATGTCAAGCAATACTACACATGGTCTGTATTCAGTAATATTCTGAACGAATAGCCTGTAAATCATTAATCCTCTCTGGGGTATATAGCATGGTGCTTCTTAACCATGGAGCTTAGCTCACTCAACAGTGCTTGGGCTTAGCTGGTTATGTTTATTAATGTTTTTTTAACTCCATGCCTACTATATACCAATAAACTTATCAAACGAATATACAGTTACCAGGTATCTTACAAATGTACATGCTGCATATAGAATATATATGCTGACAAAACATCAATTAATTGATGAATGTATTTCTATAAGCACTCTCATTTGAATGTCATTATATGGTCATTAATATAAACTACTGACCACACCAATTTTATACTACCATGATTGTGCTACAAATACCTTTGAATTGCACATGCCCTGCACATCAACACTGACTGCATAGTTTAGCTTTCCACAGTGTGCTATTTTTCCTGTCTGAATACCCCCTACTGTGATTTATGTACTGTAAGACTACCAACTATATACACACATAAGGTATCTGTTAGCAACCATTTGTTTGTTTCAGTATGTAATAAAAACAACAAATAGATGTGCACTGTACTCTCCAAGTTACCAGAAATTAAAGTTAATCTCTGTTTGAAATCATTTTTATGTGTTTTCCCTTATTTCTTTATTCAGCTGTTTGTTTATGTACTTGTTAATTGCAAGTGGGAGGCTGAGAGACTCTTGAGTCACAACCTGAGCTCCATGGTACAAGACATAAACAGAAACAGCAGTCTGAACATATAAGATGTTCCTGGTACCATACCTGGTTACTAGGCTATGGTCCCTGAGCAGCCATATCTCTAGGCCACATCTAAGCCCATGTGCAAGCAAGGCAGCAGCTGATGTCCCCGTCCAACAGAGATGCAGTTGGTATCCCACGGCTGTATGTGCTGTTAACCATCCAACTGACCAGGTTATGCATGCAAAGGTGTAGGTAACTACCCTGCCTGATGTGGACAGGGTGCCCAGCACATCACATGGTGATTGTGTGGGACAAACTTACTGCATCACTTGTTTAGGCCCAGACCACAACGTCCCTTATTGTCGCTTCTGTGCTTTGTTCAATGCCAGAACTATCCATTGTTGGGCCCTTATTGTAGCCAGATATTTTCACTTACAGTCCTCAAATTCCAATATGGCTTCGGTAAGCCATTTGACAGCAGATCTTCTGAAAAAAACTTAAAGATAGAGACAGAGACAGACTGCACAGGTCAAAACCTACCAATGACGCTTATGTTAAGCTAGTAGTCAGTTCTCTGTTACTCATTGAGGCACTTTCGCAGTCCCCGATGCCCGTTTCTGTTGATTCACAGGTCGCTACCGAGACCCTTTCAGAATCAGGTATGCCGCAAAACTCCTCTTCGTCTAAGGATCCTGCGGTCATCTCTACCTCAGTAAACAGGTTCTGGATGTTATCCGTGATGTCAGATGTCCTTACACCAGAAAGACTTATGCTGATAAATGGAAAAGGTTCTGCACCTGGATCCAGGCTAAGGGAGCCAATATTGCAAATCCCTCCCTCCCTCTCATCCTGGATTACTTAGCAGACCTACTACACAGTGGCCTCTCATTTTCCTCTATTAAAATTCATGTCTCTGCTATTTCTGCTCATTTTCCCACTGAGCAGCCCCTTTTCTCACACCCTTTGATCAAACAGTTCCTAAGAGGGGCTAGCAACCTGAGGCCACCCAGAAGGGCACCAATAGCAGCTTGGAACCTTAACTTTGTATTGAAAAAGCTAACCCTTCCTCCTTTGGAACCAGCAACTTATGCAGAGCTAAAATTTCTCTCCTGGAAGACAGTATTTCTTCTGGCCATCACTTCAGCCAGAATAGTCTCTGAGCTGCAAGCACTTATGGCTGTGGTACCCTTCATCTTCCATGCAGATAGGGTATCCCTCAAAATTAACCCATCCTTCATGCCCACTGTGGTGTCTGGTGTGGCTGTCAACCAATCCATTCATTTGTCCACCTTTTTTTCTAATCCCCAGAACAAGGAGGAAAGGATTATTCACTCTCTAGATGTGCACAGACAGCTTAGATTCTATCTAGACAGGACTAAATCCTTCAGAAAGTATTGCTGATTAGCTTTGCTACAGGAGCAGAAGGCAAAGCCATCTCCAAACAAACCATTTCCAAATGGATAGTACACTGCATCCATTTCTGCTACAAACAGCATGGAAAGCCTCTCCCCAAGGGGGTCAGGACACACTCCACCAGCGCAGTCTCAACTTCTGAAGCTTTCCTCAGAGGAGTCCCCATCAGGAACATCATGGAGGCTACCACCTGGACATCTGTTCACACTTTTACCAAGCATTATCACCTGCCTCTCTTCTCCAAATCCAGGGCAGGGTTTGCCTCTGCAGTCTTGTAGGGCAACCTAGCCAGCCCCTAGTTTTCTTGACTGCCTCCACCCTTTTCCTCAGCTTTGGGAATCAACCCAAA